>NW_027325174.1:0-113399 GCF_028372415.1 Notamacropus eugenii | reverse complement strand
AAACTCCACTTCCAAATTCCACTTCTAAAGTCAAATTCCCAATTCTGCTTCAAAAATCCACTTCCAAATTCCCGTTCCAAATTCGAGTTCCAACCTCCAATTACCAAATGCAATTCTAAAATTCACTTACACTCCCGTTCCCAATTCCCATCTGCTTTCCTATTCCAGTTTCTGATACCATAATTCTCTTCCACATGTCGCATTTCAATTGCATACTGAAATGATGATTCCACATTCAAATTACAACTTATTACATAAAGTCTGCTTTCTAAGTACCCTTTAAAATTTGTGTTTCAAATTCCAATTCCACATTCAATTTCAAATTCCAGTTCCAAATTGCAGTTCTAAATTCCACTTCCAAATTCCAGTTCCAAATTCCAATTCTACTTTCGACTTCCAAATTCTACTTCCAAATTCAAATACTAAATTCCAATTTCAAATTCCACTTCTAAATTCGAGTTTGAAATTCCACTTCCAAACTCCACTTCCAAATTCCAGATCTAAATTTCAGTTCTAAATTACAATTTTAAATTTCTCTTCCAACTTGCAGTTCCAAATTCCAATTCCAAATTCCCACTTCTAAATTCGAGTTTCAAATTTCACTTCCAAAATCCAGTTCCAAATTTAAGCTCCAAATTCACACTTACAAATTCCTGTTCTGCATTTCAATTCTAAATTGCCCATCCAAATTCCAATTCCAAGTTACACTTCCAAATTCCAGTTCCAAATTCCACTTGCAAATTCCAGTTCTAAATTCCAATTCTAAATTTCATTTCCAAATTCCAGTTCCAAGGGGCAATTACCAAATGCAATTCTAAAATCCACTTCCACAGTCCCGATCCTAATTCCCCTTCCGATTTCCTTTTCCCGTTTCTGATACTATAATTCTCTTCTGCATGTCGCACTTCAAGTGCATCCTGAAATTATGATTCCAGATTCAAATTACAACTCATCGATAAAAGTCTGCTTTCTAAGTACCCTTTTAAATTTGTGTTTCAAATAACACTTCCAAATTCAATTTCCAAATTCCAATTCTATCTTCAACTTCCAAATTCCACTTCCAAATTCCAGTTCTAAATTCCAATTCCAAATTCCAATTCTAAATTCCAATTCCAAATCCAATTCCAAATTCCGCTTCGAAAATCCTCTTCCAAATTCCAATTCCAAATTCCACTTCTAAATTCGAATTTCAAATTCCACTTCTAAATTCCAGTTCCAAATTGAAGTTCCAAATTCCACTCCCAAATTCCAGTTCTGAATTCCAATTCTAAATTTCACTTCCAAATTCCAGGATCGAAATTCCAATTTTTAATTCCACTTCCAAATTCCACTTCCATATTCCACTTCTAAATTCTAATCCAAATTCCAATTCGAAATTCCACTTACAAATTTCAATTCCAAATTCCACTTCCATATTCCACTTCTAAATTCCAATTCCAAAATCCACTTCCTAATTCCAATTCCAATTCTGCTTCCAAATTCCAGTTCTAAATTTCAATTCTAAATTTCACTTCCAAATTTCAGTATCAAATTCAAAATCTAAATTCCAATTCCAAATTACAGTTCCAAGCTCCAATTACCAAATGCTTTTCTGAAATACACTTCCACAATCCCATTCCCAATTGCCCTTGCTGATTTCCTTTTCCAATTTCTGATACTATAATTCTCTTCCACATGTCGCACTTCAAGTGCATCCTGAAATTTGAATTCCAGATTCACATTGCCCTTTTCAAAAAATTCTGCTTTCTAAGTACCCTTGTAAATTTGTGTTTCAAATTCTAATTCCAAATTCCACCTGAAAATTCCAGTTTAAATCCCATTCTTAATTCCACTTCCAAATTCAGGTAACAAATTACAATTCTAAAATCCACTTCCCAAATTCCACTTCCATATTCCAGTTCTAAATTCCAATACTAAATTTCACTTCCAAATTCCAGTTCCAACCGCCAATTAACAAATGAAATTCTAAAATCCACTTCCACCGTGCCCATCCTAATTCCCCGTCTGATTCCCTTTTCCAAATTCTGATACTCTAATTCTCTTCCACATGTCGCACTTCAATTGTATCCTGAAATTATGATTCCAGATTTAATTTTCTCATTTTGAATAAACTTCTTCTTTCTAAGTACCTTGTAAATTTAAGTTTCAAATTCCAATTCCAAATTTGACTTCCAAATTCCAGTTCCAAATTCCAATGGTAAATTCCAATTCCAAACTCCACTTCCAAATTCCACTTCTAAAGTCAAATTCCCAATTCTGCTTCAAAAATCCACTTCCAAATTCCCCTTCAAATTCGAGTTCCAACCTCCAATTACCAAATGCAATTCTAAAATTCACTTACACTCCCGTTCCCAATTCCCCATCTGCTTTCCTATTCCATTTGCTGATACTATAATTCTCTTCCACACTGTCGCATTTCAATTGCATACTGAAATGATGATTCCACATTCAAATTACAACTCATCAATAAAGTCTGCTTTCTAAGTACCCTTTCAAATTTGTGTTTCAAATTCCAATTCCACATTCAATTTCCAAATTCCAGTTCCAAATTGCAGTTCTAAATTCCACTTCCAATTCCAGTTCCAAATTCCAGTTCCAAATTCCAATTCTACATTCGACTTCCAAATTCTACTTCCAAATTCAAATACTAAATTCCAATTCAAATTCCACTTCTAAATTCGAGTTTGAAATTCCACTTCCAAACTCCACTTCCAAATTCCAGTTCCAATTTCAGTTCTAAATTACAATTTTAAATTTCACTTCCAACTTTCAGTTCCAAATTCCAATTCCAAATTCCACTTCTAAATTCGAGTTTCCAATTTCACTTCCAAAATCCAGTTCCAAATTTAAGTTCCAAATTCCACTTACAAATTCCTGTTCTGCATTTCAATTCTAAATTTCCCATCCAAATTCCAATTCCAAGTTCCACTTCCAAATTCCAGTTCCAAATTCCACTTGCAAATTCAGTTCTAAATTCCACTTCCAAATTCAATTCTAAATTCCAATTCCAAATTCCAATTCCAAATTCCGCTTCGAAAATCCTCTTCCAAATTCCAATTCAAATTCCACTTCTAAATTCGAATTTCAAATTCCTCTTCTAAATTCCAGTTCCAAATTGACGTTCCAAATTCCACTCCCAAATTCCAGTTCTGAATTCCAATTCTAAATTTCACTTCCAAATTCCAGGATCGAAATTCCAATTTTTAATTCCACTTCCAAATTCCACTTCCATATTCACTTCTAAATTCCAATTCCAAATTCCAATTCGAAATTCCACTTCCAAATTCCACTTACAAATTCCACTTCCATATTCCAGTTCTAAATTCCAATTCCAATTCTGATTCCAAAATCCACTTCCACAATTCCAATTCCAAATTTTGCTTCCAAATTCCAGTTCCAAATTCTGCTTTTAAATTCCAGTTCTAAATTCCAATTCTAAATTTCACTTCCAAATTTCAGTATCAAATTGCAAATTCTAAATTCCAATTCCAAATTACAGTTCCGAGCTCCAATTACCAAATGCTTTTCTGAAATACACTTCCACAATACAATTCCCATTCCCCTTCTGATTTCCTTTCCAATTTCTGATACTATAATTCTCTTCCACATGTCGCACTTCAAGTGCATCTGAAATTTGGATTCCAGATTCACATTGCCCTTTTTTATAAAATTCTGGTTTTCTAAGTGACACTTGTAAATTGTGTTTCAAATTCTAATTCCAAATTCCACCTGAAAATTGCCAGGTTGTAATTCCCATTCTTAATTCTCACTTCGAAATTCAGGTAACTAATTACAATTCTAAAATCCACTTCCAAATTCCACTTCCTTATTCCTGTTCTAAATTCCAATACTAAATTTCACTTCCAAATTCCAGTTCCAACCGCCAATTAACAAAATGAAATTCTGAAAATCCACTTCCACCGTGCCCGATCCTAATTCCCCGTCTGATTCCTTTTGCCAAGATTCTGAATACTCTAAGGGTTCTCGGGTCGGGCGGACATGTCGCACTGCATTTGGGATCCTGAAATTAGTGATGGGCCATATGGAATTGGGGTTCGGCATTGGTTGAATAGAATCTTCTGTCTAGAGTAGGCCTTTGTAAATTTTAGGGGTTCAGAATTCCGAATTGCCAGAATTTCGACTTCCAAATGGTCCTGGTTCGAGAATTGCCAATGGTAAAGGGCCAATTCGCAAACTGCCACTGCCAGAAGTTCCATCGGGTTCTAAAGTCTAATTCCCATGTGCTGATTCGAGAAGAGCCACGGCAAGAGGGCGTTCCAGATCGAGTTCCTACCTGCAATTACCGGTGGGGGTAAGTAGTGGGGGGACGGGACAATTCTGTTCCTCTATCTACTCTCGTTCTTGTTTTCTATCCAAGTTTCTGATACGTTAGGTCTCTTCCACATGTCGCATTTCAATTGCATACTGAAATGATGATTCCACATTCAAATTACAACTTATTAATAAAGTCTGCTTTCTAAGTACCCTTTAAAATTTGTGTTTCAAATTCCAATTCCACATTCAATTTCCAAATTCCAGTTCCAAATTGCAGTTCTAAATTCCACTTCCAAATTCCAGTTCCAAATTCCAATTCTACTTTCGACTTCCAAATTCTACTTCCAAATTCAAATACTAAATTCCAATTTCAAATTCCACTTCTAAATTCGAGTTTGAAATTCCACTTCCAAACTCCACTTCCAAATTCCAGATCTAAATTTCAGTTCTAAATTACAATTTTAAATTTCTCTTCCAACTTGCAGTTCCAAATTCCAATTCCAAATTCCACTTCTAAATTCGAGTTTCAAATTTCACTTCCAAAATCCAGTTCCAAATTTAAGCTCCAAATTCCACTTACAAATTCCTGTTCTGCATTTCAATTCTAAATTTCCCATCCAAATTCCAATTCCAAGTTACACTTCCAAATTCCAGTTCCAAATTCCACTTGCAAATTCCAGTTCTAAATTCCAATTCTAAATTTCATTTCCAAATTCCAGTTCCAAGGGGCAATTACCAAATGCAATTCTAAAATCCACTTCCACAGTCCCGATCCTAATTCCCCTTCCGATTTCCTTTTCCCGTTTCTGATACTATAATTCTCTTCTGCATGTCGCACTTCAAGTGCATCCTGAAATTATGATTCCAGATTCAAATTACAACTCATCGATAAAAGTCTGCTTTCTAAGTACCCTTTTAAATTTGTGTTTCAAATAACACTTCCAAATTCAATTTCCAAATTCCAATTCTATCTTCAACTTCCAAATTCCACTTCCAAATTCCAGTTCTAAATTCCAATTCCAAATTCCAATTCTAAATTCCAATTCCAAATTCCAATTCCAAATTCCGCTTCGAAAATCCTCTTCCAAATTCCAATTCCAAATTCCACTTCTAAATTCGAATTTCAAATTCCACTTCTAAATTCCAGTTCCAAATTGAAGTTCCAAATTCCACTCCAAAATTCCAGTTCTGAATTCCAATTCTAAATTTCACTTCCAAATTCCAGGATCGAAATTCCAATTTTTAATTCCACTTCCAAATTCCACTTCCATATTCCACTTCTAAATTCTAATTCCAAATTCCAATTCGAAATTCCACTTACAAATTTCAATTCCAAATTCCACTTCCATATTCCACTTCTAAATTCCAATTCCAAAATCCACTTCCTAATTCCAATTCCAAATTCTGCTTCCAAATTCCAGTTCTAAATTTCAATTCTAAATTTCACTTCCAAATTTCAGTATCAAATTCAAAATCTAAATTCCAATTCCAAATTACAGTTCCAAGCTCCAATTACCAAATGCTTTTCTGAAATACACTTCCACAATCCCATTCCCAATTGCCCTTCTGATTTCCTTTTCCAATTTCTGATACTATAATTCTCTTCCACATGTCGCACTTCAAGTGCATCCTGAAATTTGAATTCCAGATTCACATTGCCCTTTTTCAAAAAATTCTGCTTTCTAAGTACCCTTGTAAATTTGTGTTTCAAATTCTAATTCCAAATTCCACCTGAAAATTCCAGTTTAAATTCCCATTCTTAATTCCACTTCCAAATTCAGGTAACAAATTACAATTCTAAAATCCACTTCCAAATTCCACTTCCATATTCCAGTTCTAAATTCCAATACTAAATTTCACTTCCAAATTCCAGTTCCAACCGCCAATTAACAAATGAAATTCTAAAATCCACTTCCACCGTGCCCATCCTAATTCCCCGTCTGATTCCCTTTTCCAAATTCTGATACTCTAATTCTCTTCCACATGTCGCACTTCAATTGTATCCTGAAATTATGATTCCAGATTTAATTTTCTCATTTTGAATAAACTTCTTCTTTCCAAGTACCCTTGAAAATTTATGTTTCAAATTCCAATTCCAAATTTCACTTCCAAATTCCAGTTCCAAATTCCAATGGTAAATTCCAATTCCAAACTCCACTTCCAAATTCCACTTCTAAAGTCAAATTCCCAATTCTGCTTCAAAAATCCACTTCCAAATTCCCCTTCCAAATTCGAGTTCCAACCTCCAATTACCAAATGCAATTCTAAAATTCACTTACACTCCCGTTCCCAATTCCCCATCTGCTTTCCTATTCCAGTTTCTGATACTATAATTCTCTTCCACATGTCGCATTTCAATTGCATACTGAAATGATGATTCCACATTCAAATTACAACTTATTAATAAAGTCTGCTTTCTAAGTACCCTTTAAAATTTGTGTTTCAAATTCCAATTCCACATTCAATTTCCAAATTCCAGTTCCAAATTGCAGTTCTAAATTCCACTTCCAAATTCCAGTTCCAAATTCCAATTCTACATTCGACTTCCAAATTCTACTTCCAAATTCAAATACTAAATTCCAATTCCAAATTCCACTTCTAAATTCGAGTTTGAAATTCCACTTCCAAACTCCACTTCCAAATTCCAGTTCCAAATTTCAGTTCTAAATTACAATTTTAAATTTCACTTCCAACTTGCAGTTCCAAATTCCAATTCCAAATTCCACTTCTAAATTCGAGTTTCCAATTTCACTTCCAAAATCCAGTTCCAAATTTAAGTTCCAAATTCCACTTACAAATTCCTGTTCTGCATTTCAATTCTAAATTTCCCATCCAAATTCCAATTCCAAGTTCCACTTCCAAATTCCAGTTCCAAATTCCACTTGCAAATTCCAGTTCTAAATTCCAATTCTAAATTTCATTTCCAAATTCCAGTTCCAAGGGGCAATTACCAAATGCAATTCTAAAATCCACTTCCACAGTCCCGATCCTAATTCCCCTTCCGATTTCCTTTTCCCGTTTCTGATACTATACTTCTCTTCTGCATGTCGCACTTCAAGTGCATCCTGAAATTATGATTCCAGATTCAAATTACAACTCATCGATAAAAGTCTGCTTTCTAAGTACCCTTTGAAATTTGTGTTTCAAATAACACTTCCAAATTCAATTTCCAAATTCCAATTCTATCTTCAACTTCCAAATTCCACTTCCAAATTCCAGTTCTAAATTCCAATTCCAAATTCCAATTCTAAATTCCAATTCCAAATTCCAATTCCAAATTCCGCTTCGAAAATCCTCTTCCAAATTCCAATTCCAAATTCCACTTCTAAATTCGAATTTCAAATTCCACTTCTAAATTCCAGTTCCAAATTGAAGTTCCAAATTCCACTCCAAAATTCCAGTTCTGAATTCCAATTCTAAATTTCACTTCCAAATTCCAGGATCGAAATTCCAATTTTTAATTCCACTTCCAAATTCCACTTCCATATTCCACTTCTAAATTCTAATTCCAAATTCCAATTCGAAATTCCACTTACAAATTTCAATTCCAAATTCCACTTCCATATTCCACTTCTAAATTCCAATTCCAAAATCCACTTCCTAATTCCAATTCCAAATTCTGCTTCCAAATTCCAGTTCTAAATTTCAATTCTAAATTTCACTTCCAAATTTCAGTATCAAATTCAAAATCTAAATTCCAATTCCAAATTACAGTTCCAAGCTCCAATTACCAAATGCTTTTCTGAAATACACTTCCACAATCCCATTCCCAATTGCCCTTCTGATTTCCTTTTCCAATTTCTGATACTATAATTCTCTTCCACATGTCGCACTTCAAGTGCATCCTGAAATTTTGATTCCAGATTCACATTGCTTCTTTTTAATAAAATTCTGCTTTCTAAGTACCCTTGTAAATTTGTGTTTCAAATTCTAATTCCAAATTCCACCTGAAAATTCCAGTTTAAATTCCCATTCTTAATTCCACTTCCAAATTCAGGTAACAAATTACAATTCTAAAATCCACTTCCAAATTCCACTTCCATATTCCAGTTCTAAATTCCAATACTAAATTTCACTTCCAAATTCCAGTTCCAACCGCCAATTAACAAATGAAATTCTAAAATCCACTTCCACCGTGCCCATCCTAATTCCCCGTCTGATTCCCTTTTCCAAATTCTGATACTCTAATTCTCTTCCACATGTCGCACTTCAATTGTATCCTGAAATTATGATTCCAGATTTAATTTTCTCATTTTGAATAAAATTCTTCTTTCTAACTACCCTTGTAAATTTATGTTTCAAATTCCAATTCTAAATTTCACTTCCAAATTCCCATGGTAAATTCCAATTCCAAACTCCACTTCCAAATTCCACTTCTAAAGTCAAATTCCCAATTCTGCTTCAAAAATCCACTTCCAAATTCCCCTTCCAAATTCGAGTTCCAACCTCCAATTACCAAATGCAATTCTAAAATTCACTTACACTCCCGTTCCCAATTCCCCATCTGCTTTCCTATTCCAGTTTCTCATACTATAATTCTCTTCCACATGTCGCATTTCAATTGCATACTGAAATGATGATTCCACATTCAAATTACAACTTATTAATAAAGTCTGCTTTCTAAGTACCCTTTAAAATTTGTGTTTCAAATTCCAATTCCACATTCAATTTCCAAATTCCAGTTCCAAATTGCAGTTCTAAATTCCACTTCCAAATTCCAGTTCCAAATTCCAATTCTACTTTCGACTTCCAAATTCTACTTCCAAATTCAAATACTAAATTCCAATTCCAAATTCCACTTCTAAATTCGAGTTTGAAATTCCACTTCCAAACTCCACTTCCAAATTCCAGTTCCAAATTTCAGTTCTAAATTACAATTTTAAATTTCACTTCCAACTTGCAGTTCCAAATTCCAATTCCAAATTCCACTTCTAAATTCGAGTTTCCAATTTCACTTCCAAAATCCAGTTCCAAATTTAAGTTCCAAATTCCACTTACAAATTCCTGTTCTGCATTTCAATTCTAAATTTCCCATCCAAATTCCAATTCCAAGTTCCACTTCCAAATTCCAGTTCCAAATTCCACTTGCAAATTCCAGTTCTAAATTCCAATTCTAAATTTCATTTCCAAATTCCAGTTACAAGGGGCAATTACCAAATGCAATTCTAAAATCCACTTCCACAGTCCCGATCCTAATTCCCCTTCCGATTTCCTTTTCCCGTTTCTGATACTATACTTCTCTTCTGCATGTCGCACTTCAAGTGCATCCTGAAATTATGATTCCAGATTCAAATTACAACTCATCGATAAAAGTCTGCTTTCTAAGTACCCTTTTAAATTTGTGTTTCAAATAACACTTCCAAATTCATTTTCCAAATTCCAATTCTATATTCAACTTCCAAATTCCACTTCCAAATTCCAGTTCTAAATTCCAATTCCAAATTCCAATTCTAAATTCCAATTCCAAATTCCAATTCCAAATTCCGCTTCGAAAATCCTCTTCCAAATTCCAATTCCAAATTCCACTTCTAAACTCGAATTTCAAATTCCACTTTTAAATTCCAGTTCCAAATTGAAGTTCCAAATTCCACTCACAAATTCCAGTTCTGAATTCCAATTCTAAATTTCACTTCCAAATTCCAGGATCGAAATTCCAATTTTTAATTCCACTTCCAAATTCCACTTCCGTATTCCACTTCTAAATTCCAATTCCAAAATCCACTTCCAAATTCCAATTCCAAATTCTGCTTCCAAATTCCAGTTCTAAATTCCAATTCTAAATTTCACTTCCAAATTTCAGTATCAAATTCAAATTCTAAATTCCAATTCCAAATTACAGTTCCAAGCTCCAATTACCAAATGCTTTTCTGAAATACACTTCCACAATCGCATTCTCAATTGCCCTTCTGATTTCCTTTTCCAATTTCTGATACTATAATTCTCTTCCACATGTCGCACTTCAAGTGCATCCTGAAATTTGGATTCCAGATTCACATTGCCCTTTTTCAAAAAATTCTGCTTTCTAAGTACCCTTGTAAATTTGTGTTTCAAATTCTAATTCCAAATTCCACCTGAAAATTCCAGTTTAAATTCCCATTCTTAATTCCACTTCCAAATTCAGGTAACAAATTACAATTCTAAAATCCACTTCCAAATTCCACTTCCATATTCCAGTTCTAAATTCCAATACTAAATTTCACTTCCAAATTCCAGTTCCAACCGCCAATTAACAAATGAAATTCTAAAATCCACTTCCACCGTGCCCATCCTAATTCCCCGTCTGATTCCCTTTACCAAATTCTGATACTCTAATTCTCTTCCACATGTCGCACTTCAATTGTATCCTGAAATTATGATTCCAGATTTAATTTTCTCATTTTGAATAAAATTCTTCTTTCTAAGTACCCTTGTAAATTTATGTTTCAAATTCCAATTCCAAATTTCACTTCCAAATTCCAGTTCCAAATTCCAATGGTAAATTCCAATTCCAAACTCCACTTCCAAATTCCACTTCTAAAGTCAAATTCCCAATTCTGCTTCAAAAATCCACTTCCAAATTCCCCTTCCAAATTCGAGTTCCAACCTCCAATTACCAAATGCAATTCTAAAATTCACTTACACTCCCGTTCCCAATTCCCCATCTGCTTTCCTACTCCAGTTTCTGATACTATAATTCTCTTCCACATGTCGTATTTCAATTGCATACTGAAATGATGATTCCACATTCAAATTACAACTTATTAATAAAGTCTGCTTTCTAAGTACCCTTTAAAATTTGTGTTTCAAATTCCAATTCCACATTCAATTTCCAAATTCCAGTTCCAAATTGCAGTTCTAAATTCCACTTCCAAATTCCAGTTCCAAATTCCAATTCTACATTCGACTTCCAAATTCTACTTCCAAATTCAAATACTAAATTCCAATTCCAAATTCCACTTCTAAATTCGAGTTTGAAATTCCACTTCCAAACTCCACTTCCAAATTCCAGTTCCAAATTTCAGTTCTAAATTACAATTTTAAATTTCACTTCCAACTTGCAGTTCCAAATTCCAATTCCAAATTCCACTTCTAAATTCGAGTTTCCAATTTCACTTCCAAAATCCAGTTCCAAATTTAAGTTCCAAATTCCACTTACAAATTCCTGTTCTGCATTTCAATTCTAAATTTCCCATCCAAATTCCAATTCCAAATTCCACTTCCAAATTCCAGTTCCAAATTCCACTTGCAAATTCCAGTTCTAAATTCCAATTCTAAATTTCATTTCCAAATTCCAGTTCCAAGGGGCAATTACCAAATGCAATTCTAAAATCCACTTCCACAGTCCCGATCCTAATTCCCCTTCCGATTTCCTTTTCCCGTTTCTGATACTATACTTCTCTTCTGCATGTCGCACTTCAAGTGCATCCTGAAATTATGATTCCAGATTCAAATTACAACTCATCGATGAAAGTCTGCTTTCTAAGTACCCTTTTAAATTTGTGTTTCAAATAACACTTCCAAATTCAATTTCCAAATTCCAATTCTATCTTCAACTTCCAAATTCCACTTCCAAATTCCAGTTCTAAATTCCAATTCCAAATTCCAATTCTAAATTCCAATTCCAAATTCCAATTCCAAATTCCGCTTCGAAAATCCTCTTCAAAATTCCAATTCCAAATTCCACTTCTAAACTCGAATTTCAAATTCCACTTCTAAATTCCAGTTCCAAATTGACGTTCCAAATTCCACTCACAAATTCCAGTTCTGAATTCCAATTCTAAATTTCATTTCCAAATTCCAGTTCCAACGGGCAATTACCAAATGCAATTCTAAAATCCACTTCCACAGTCCCGATCCTAATTCCCCTTCCGATTTCCTTTTCCCGTTTCTGATACTATACTTCTCTTCTGCATGTCGCACTTCAAGTGCATCCTGAAATGATGATTCCAGATTCAAATTACAACTCATCGATAAAAGTCTGCTTTCTAAGTACCCTTTTAAATTTGTGTTTCAAATAACACTTCCAAATTCAATTTCCAAATTCCAATTCTATCTTCAACTTCCAAATTCCACTTCCAAATTCCAGTTCTAAATTCCAATTCCAAATTCCAATTCTAAATTCCAATTCCAAATTCCAATTCCAAATTCCGCTTCGAAAATCCTCTTCCAAATTCCAATTCCAAATTCCACTTCTAAATTCGAATTTCAAATTCCACTTCTAAATTCCAGTTCCAAATTGACGTTCCAAATTCCACTCCCAAATTCCAGTTCTGAATTCCAATTCTAAATTTCACTTCCAAATTCCAGGATCGAAATTCCAATTTTTAATTCCACTTCCAAATTCCACTTCCATATTCCACTTCTAAATTCCAATGCCAAAATACACTTCCTAATTCCAATTCCAAATTCTGCTTCCAAATTCCAGTTCTAAATTCCAATTCTAAATTTCACTTCCAAATTTCAGTATCAAATTCAAATTCTAAATTCCAATTCCAAATTACAGTTCCAAGCTCCAATTATCAAATGCTTTTCTGAAATACACTTCCACAATCCCATTCCCAATTGCCCTTCTGATTTCCTTTTCCAATTTCTGATACTATAATTCTCTTCCACATGTCGCACTTCAAGTGCATCCTGAAATTTGAATTCCAGATTCACATTGCCCTTTTTCAAAAAATTCTGCTTTCTAAGTACCCTTGTAAATTTGTGTTTCAAATTCTAATTCCAAATTCCACCTGAAAATTCCAGTTTAAATTCCCATTCTTAATTCCACTTCCAAATTCAGGTAACAAATTACAATTCTAAAATCCACTTCCAAATTCCACTTCCATATTCCAGTTCTAAATTCCAATACTAAATTTCACTTCCAAATTCCAGTTCCAACCGCCAATTAACAAATGAAATTCTAAAATCCACTTCCACCGTGCCCATCCTAATTCCCCGTCTGATTCCCTTTTCCAAATTCTGATACTCTAATTCTCTTCCACATGTCGCACTTCAATTGTATCCTGAAATTATGATTCCAGATTTAATTTTCTCATTTTGAATAAACTTCTTCTTTCCAAGTACCCTTGAAAATTTATGTTTCAAATTCCAATTCCAAATTTCACTTCCAAATTCCAGTTCCAAATTCCAATGGTAAATTCCAATTCCAAACTCCACTTCCAAATTCCACTTCTAAAGTCAAATTCCCAATTCTGCTTCAAAAATCCACTTCCAAATTCCCCTTCCATATTCGAGTTCCAACCTCCAATTACCAAATGCAATTCTAAAAATCACTTACACTCCCGTTCCCAATTCCCCATCTGCTTTCCTATTCCAGTTTCTCATACTATAATTCTCTTCCACATGTCGCATTTCAATTGCATACTGAAATGATGATTCCACATTCAAATTACAACTTATTAATAAAGTCTGCTTTCTAAGTACCCTTTAAAATTTGTGTTTCAATTCCAATTCCACATTCAATTTCCAAATTCCAGTTCCAAATTGCAGTTCTAAATTCCACTTCCAAATTCCAGTTCCAAATTCCAATTCTACATTCGACTTCCAAATTCTACTTCCAAATTCAAATACTAAATTCCAATTCCAAATTCCACTTCTAAATTCGAGTTTGAAATTCCACTTCCAAACTCCACTTCCAAATTCCAGTTCCAAATTTCAGTTCTAAATTACAATTTTAAATTTCACTTCCAACTTGCAGTTCCAAATTCCAATTCCAAATTCCACTTCTAAATTCGAGTTTCCAATTTCACTTCCAAAATCCAGTTCCAAATTTAAGTTCCAAATTCACTTACAAGATTCCTGTTCTGCATTTCAATT
Source organism: Notamacropus eugenii (assembly GCF_028372415.1). Classification (NCBI taxonomy): domain Eukaryota; kingdom Metazoa; phylum Chordata; class Mammalia; order Diprotodontia; family Macropodidae; genus Notamacropus; species Notamacropus eugenii. The sequence continues at coordinate 99,323 of NW_027325174.1, read as the reverse complement.
CTAAATTTCCCATCCAAATTCCAATTCCAAGTTCCACTTCCAAATTCCAGTTCCAAATTCCACTTGCAAATTCCAGTTCTAAATTCCACTTCCAAATTCCAATTCTAAATTCCAATTCCAAATTCCAATTCCAAATTCGCTTCGAAAATCCTCTTCCAAATTCCAATTCAAATTCCACTTCTAAACTCGAATTTCAAATTCCACTTCTAAATACCAGTTCCAAATTGACGTTCCAAATTCCACTCCCAAATTCCAGTTCTGAATTCCAATTCTAAATTTCACTTCCAAATTCCAGGATCGAAATTCCAATTTTTAATTCCACTTCCAAATTCCACTTCCATATTCCACTTCTAAATTCCAATTCCAAAATCCACTTCCAAATTCCAATTCCAAATTCTGCTTCCAAATTCCAGTTCTAAATTCCAATTCTAAATTTCACTTCCAAATTTCAGTATCAAATTCAAATTCTAAATTCCAATTCCAAATTACAGTTCCAAGCTCCAATTACCAATGCTTTTCTGAAATACACTTCCACAATCCCATTCTCAATTGCCCTTCTGATTTCCTTTTCCAATTTCTGATACTATAATTCTCTTCCACATGTCGCACTTCAAGTGCATCCTGAAATTTGGATTCCAGATTCACATTGCCCTTTTTCAAAAAATTCTGCTTTCTAAGTACCCTTGTAAATTTGTGTTTCAAATTCTAATTCCAAATTCCACCTGAAAATTCCAGTTTAAATTCCCATTCTTAATTCCACTTCCAAATTCAGGTAACAAATTACAATTCTAAAATCCACTTCCAAATTCCACTTCCATATTCCAGTTCTAAATTCCAATACTAAATTTCACTTCCAAATTCCAGTTCCAACCGCCAATTAACAAATGAAATTCTAAAATCCACTTCCACCGTGCCCATCCTAATTCCCCGTCTGATTCCCTTTACCAAATTCTGATACTCTAATTCTCTTCCACATGTCGCACTTCAATTGTATCCTGAAATTATGATTCCAGATTTAATTTTCTCATTTTGAATAAAATTCTTCTTTCTAAGTACCCTTGTAAATTTATGTTTCAAATTCCAATTCCAAATTTCACTTCCAAATTCCAGTTCCAAATTCCAATGGTTTATTCCAATTCCAAACTCCACTTCCAAATTCCACTTCTAAAGTCAAATTCCCAATTCTGCTTCAAAAATCCACTTCCAAATTCCCCTTCCAAATTCGAGTTCCAACCTCCAATTACCAAATGCAATTCTAAAATTCACTTACACTCCCGTTCCCAATTCCCCATCTGCTTTCCTACTCCAGTTTCTGATACTATAATTCTCTTCCACATGTCGCATTTCAATTGCATACTGAAATGATGATTCCACATTCAAATTACAACTTATTAATAAAGTCTGCTTTCTAAGTACCCTTTAAAATTTGTGTTTCAAATTCCAATTCCACATTCAATTTCCAAATTCCAGTTCCAAATTGCAGTTCTAAATTCCACTTCCAAATTCCAGTTCCAATTCCAATTCTACATTCGACTTCCAAATTCTACTTCCAAATTCAAATACTAAATTCCAATTCCAAATTCCACTTCTAAATTCGAGTTTGAATTCCACTCAAACTCCACTTCCAAATTCCAGTTCCAAATTTCAGTTCTAAATTACAATTTTAAATTTCACTTCCAACTTGCAGTTCCAAATTCCAATTCCAAATTCCACTTCTAAATTCGAGTTTCCAATTTCACTTCCAAAATCCAGTTCCAAATTTAAGTTCCAAATTCCACTTACAAATTCCTGTTCTGCATTTCAATTCTAAATTTCCCATCCAAATTCCAATTCCAAATTCCACTTCCAAATTCCAGTTCCAAATTCCACTTGCAAATTCCAGTTCTAAATTCCAATTCTAAATTTCATTTCCAAATTCCAGTTCCAAGGGCAATTACCAAATGCAATTCTAAAATCCACTTCCACAGTCCCGATCCTAATTCCCCTTCCGATTTCCTTTTCCCGTTTCTGATACTATACTTCTCTTCTGCATGTCGCACTTCAAGTGCATCCTGAAATTATGATTCCAGATTCAAATTACAACTCATCGATGAAAGTCTGCTTTCTAAGTACCCTTTTAAATTTGTGTTTCAAATAACACTTCCAAATTCAATTTCCAAATTCCAATTCTATCTTCAACTTCCAAATTCCACTTCCAAATTCCAGTTCTAAATTCCAATTCCAAATTCCAATTCTAAATTCCAATTCCAAATTCCAATTCAAATTCCGCTTCGAAAATCCTCTTCAAAATTCCAATTCCAAATTCCACTTCTATCCACTTCTAAACTCGAATTTCAAATTCCACTTCTAAATTCCAGTTCCAAATTGACGTTCCAAATTCCACTCACAAATTCCAGTTCTGAATTCCAATTCTAAATTTCATTTCCAAATTCCAGTTCCAACGGGCAATTACCAAATGCAATTCTAAAATCCACTTCCACAGTCCCGATCCTAATTCCCCTTCCGATTTCCTTTTCCCGTTTCTGATACTATACTTCTCTTCTGCATGTCGCACTTCAAGTGCATCCTGAAATGATGATTCCAGATTCAAATTACAACTCATCGATAAAAGTCTGCTTTCTAAGTACCCTTTTAAATTTGTGTTTCAAATAACACTTCCAAATTCAATTTCCAAATTCCAATTCTATCTTCAACTTCCAAATTCCACTTCCAAATTCCAGTTCTAAATTCCAATTCCAAATTCCAATTCTAAATTCCAATTCCAAATTACAATTCCAAATTCCGCTTCGAAAATCCTCTTCCAAATTCCAATTCCAAATTCCACTTCTAAATTCGAATTTCAAATTCCACTTCTAAATTCCAGTTCCAAATTGACGTTCCAAATTCCACTCCCAAATTCCAGTTCTGAATTCCAATTCTAAATTTCACTTCCAAATTCCAGGATCGAAATTCCAATTTTTAATTCCACTTCCAAATTCCACTTCCATATTCCACTTCTAAATTCCAATGCCAAAATACACTTCCTAATTCCAATTCCAAATTCTGCTTCCAAATTCCAGTTCTAAATTCCAATTCTAAATTTCACTTCCAAATTTCAGTATCAAATTCAAATTCTAAATTCCAATTCCAAATTACAGTTCCAAGCTCCAATTACCAAATGCTTTTCTGAAATACACTTCCACAATCCCATTCCCAATTGCCCTTCTGATTTCCTTTTCCAATTTCTGATACTATAATTCTCTTCCACATGTCGCACTTCAAGTGCATCCTGAAATTTGGATTCCAGATTCACATTGCCCTTTTTCAAAAAATTCTGCTTTCTAAGTACCCTTGTAAATTTGTGTTTCAAATTCTAATTCCAAATTCCACCTGAAAATTCCAGTTTAAATTCCCATTCTTAATTCCACTTCCAAATTCAGGTAACAAATTACAATTCTAAAATCCACTTCCAAATTCCACTTCCATATTCCAGTTCTAAATTCCAATACTAAATTTCACTTCCAAATTCCAGTTCCAACCGCCAATTAACAAATGAAATTCTAAAATCCACTTCCACCGTGCCCATCCTAATTCCCCGTCTGATTCCCTTTTCCAAATTCTGATACTCTAATTCTCTTCCACATGTCGCACTTCAATTGTATCCTGAAATTATGATTCCAGATTTAATTTTCTCATTTTGAATAAACTTCTTCTTTCCAAGTACCCTTGAAAATTTATGTTTCAAATTCCAATTCCAAATTTCACTTCCAAATTCCAGTTCCAAATTCCAATGGTAAATTCCAATTCCAAACTCCACTTCCAAATTCCACTTCTAAAGTCAAATTCCCAATTCTGCTTCAAAAATCCACTTCCAAATTCCCCTTCCATATTCGAGGTCCAACCTCCAATTACCAAATGCAATTCTAAAATTCACTTACACTCCCGTTCCCAATTCCCCATCTGCTTTCCTATTCCAGTTTCTCATACTATAATTCTCTTCCACATGTCGCATTTCAATTGCATACTGAAATGATGATTCCACATTCAAATTACAACTTATTAATAAAGTCTGCTTTCTAAGTACCCTTTAAAATTTGTGTTTCAAATTCCAATTCCACATTCAATTTCCAAATTCCAGTTCCAAATTGCAGTTCTAAATTCCACTTCCAAATTCCAGTTCCAAATTCCAATTCTACATTCGACTTCCAAATTCTACTTCCAAATTCAAATACTAAATTCCAATTCCAAATTCCACTTCTAAATTCGAGTTTGAAATTCCACTTCCAAACTCCACTTCCAAATCACAGTTCCAAGTTCCACTTCCAAATTCCAGTTCCAAATTCCACTTGCAAATTCCAGTTCTAAATTCCACTTCCAAATTCCAATTCTAAATTCCAATTCCAAATTCCAATTCCAAATTCCGCTTCGAAAATCCTCTTCCAAATTCCAATTCCAAATTCCACTTCTAAACTCGAATTTCAAATTCCACTTCTAAATTCCAGTTCCAAATTGACGTTCCAAATTCCACTCACAAATTCCAGTTCTGAATTCCAATTCTAAATTTCATTTCCAAATTCCAGTTCCAAGGGGCAATTACCAAATGCAATTCTAAAATCCACTTCCACAGTCCCGATCCTAATTCTCCTTCCGATTTCCTTTTCCTGTTTCTGATACTATACTTCTCTTCTGCATGTCGCACTTCAAGTGCATCCTGAAATTATGATTCCAGATTCAAATTACAACTCATCGATAAAAGTCTGCTTTCTAAGTACCCTTTTAAATTTGTGTTTCAAATAACACTTCCAAATTCAATATCCAAATTCCAATTCTATCTTCAACTTCCAAATTCCACTTCCAAATTCCAGTTCTAAATTCCAATTCCAAATTCCAATTCTAAATTCCAATTCCAAATTCCAATTCCAAATTCCGCTTCGAAAATCCTCTTCCAAATTCCAATTCCAAATTCCACTTCTAAATTCGAATTTCAAATTCCACTTCTAAATTCCAGTTCCAAATTGAAGTTCCAAATTCCACTCCCAAATTCCAGTTCTGAATTCCAATTCTAAATTTCACTTCCAAATTCCAGGATCGAAATTCCAATTTTTAATTCCACTTCCAAATTCCACTTCCATATTCCACTTCTAAATTCCAATTCCAAAATCCACTTCCTAATTCCAATTCCAAATTCTGCTTCCAAATTCCAGTTCTAAATTTCAATTCTAAATTTCACTTCCAAATTTCAGTATCAAATTCAAAATCTAAATTCCAATTCCAAATTACAGTTCCAAGCTCCAATTACCAAATGCTTTTCTGAAATACACTTCCACAATCCCATTCCCAATTGCCCTTCTGATTTCCTTTTCCAATTTCTGATACTATAATTCTCTTCCACATGTCGCACTTCAAGTGCATCCTGAAATTTGAATTCCAGATTCACATTGCCCTTTTTCAAAAAATTCTGCTTTCTAAGTACCCTTGTAAATTTGTGTTTCAAATTCTAATTCCAAATTCCACCTGAAAATTCCAGTTTAAATTCCCATTCTTAATTCCACTTCCAAATTCAGGTAACAAATTACAATTCTAAAATCCACTTCCAAATTCCACTTCCATATTCCAGTTCTAAATTCCAATACTAAATTTCACTTCCAAATTCCAGTTCCAACCGCCAATTAACAAATGAAATTCTAAAATCCACTTCCACCGTGCCCATCCTAATTCCCCGTCTGATTCCCTTTTCCAAATTCTGATACTCTAATTCTCTTCCACATGTCGCACTTCAATTGTATCCTGAAATTATGATTCCAGATTTAATTTTCTCATTTTGAATAAACTTCTTCTTTCCAAGTACCCTTGAAAATTTATGTTTCAAATTCCAATTCCAAATTTCACTTCCAAATTCCAGTTCCAAATTCCAATGGTAAATTCCAATTCCAAACTCCACTTCCAAATTCCACTTCTAAAGTCAAATTCCCAATTCTGCTTCAAAAATCCACTTCCAAATTCCCCTTCCAAATTCGAGTTCCAACCTCCAATTACCAAATGCAATTCTAAAATTCACTTACACTCCCGTTCCCAATTCCCCATCTGCTTTCCTATTCCAGTTTCTCATACTATAATTCTCTTCCACATGTCGCATTTCAATTGCATACTGAAATGATGATTCCACATTCAAATTACAACTTATCAATAAAGTCTGCTTTCTAAGTACCCTTTCAAATTTGTGTTTCAAATTCCAATTCCACATTCAATTTCCAAATTCCAGTTCCAAATTGCAGTTCTAAATTCCACTTCCAAATTCCAGTTCCAAATTCCAATTCTACATTCGACTTCCAAATTCTACTTCCAAATTCAAATACTAAATTCCAATTCCAAATTCCACTTCTAAATTCGAGTTTGAAATTCCACTTCCAAACTCCACTTCCAAATTCCAGTTCCAAATTTCAGTTCTAAATTACAATTTTAAATTTCACTTCCAACTTGCAGTTCCAAATTCCAATTCCAAATTCCACTTCTAAATTCGAGTTTCCAATTTCACTTCCAAAATCCAGTTCCAAATTTAAGTTCCAAATTCCACTTACAAATTCCTGTTCTGCATTTCAATTCTAAATTTCCCATCCAAATTCCAATTCCAAGTTCCACTTCCAAATTCCAGTTCCAAATTCCACTTGCAAATTCCAGTTCTAAATTCCAATTCTAAATTTCATTTCCAAATTCCAGTTCCAAGGGGCAATTACCAAATGCAATTCTAAAATCCACTTCCACAGTCCCGATCCTAATTCCCCTTCCGATTTCCTTTTCCCGTTTCTGATACTATACTTCTCTTCTGCATGTCGCACTTCAAGTGCATCCTGAAATTATGATTCCAGATTCAAATTACAACTCATCGATAAAAGTCTGCTTTCTAAGTACCCTTTTAAATTTGTGTTTCAAATAACACTTCCAAATTCAATTTCGAAATTTCAATTCTATCTTCAACTTCCAAATTCCACTTCCAAATTCCAGTTCTAAATTCCAATTCCAAATTCCAATTCTAAATTCCAATTCCAAATTCCAATTCCAAATTCCACTTCTAAATTCGAATTTCAAATTCCACTTCTAAATTCCAGTTCCAAATTGACGTTCCAAATTCCACTCCCAAATTCCAGTTCTGAATTCCATTTCTAAATTTCACTTCCAAATTCCAGGATCGAAATTCCAATTTTTAATTCCACTTCCAAATTCCACTTCCATATTCCAGTTCTAAATTCCAATTCCAAAATCCACTTCCAAATTCCAATTCCAAATTCTGCTTCCAAATTCCAGTTCTAAATTCCAATTCTAAATTTCACTTCCAAATTTCAGTATCAAATTCAAATTCCAAATTCCAATTCCAAATTACAGTTCCAAGCTCCAATTACCAAATGCTTTTCTGAAATACACTTCCACAATCCCATTCTCAATTGCCCTTCTGATTTCCTTTTCCAATTTCTGATACTATAATTCTCTTCCACATGTCGCACTTCAAGTGCATCCTGAAATTTTGATTCCAGATTCACATTGCTTCTTTTTAATAAAATTCTGCTTTCTAAGTACCCTTGTAAATTTGTGTTTCAAATTCTAATTCCAAATTCCACCTGAAAATTCCAGTTTAAATTCCCATTCTTAATTCCACTTCCAAATTCAGGTAACAAATTACAATTCTAAAATCCACTTCCAAATTCCACTTCCATATTCCAGTTCTAAATTCCAATACTAAATTTCACTTCCAAATTCCAGTTCCAACCGCCAATTAACAAATGAAATTCTAAAATCCACTTCCACCGTGCCCATCCTAATTCCCCGTCTGATTCCCTTTTCCAAATTCTGATACTCTAATTCTCTTCCACATGTCGCACTTCAATTGTATCCTGAAATTATGATTCCAGATTTAATTTTCTCATTTTGAATAAACTTCTTCTTTCTAAGTACCCTTGTAAATTTAAGTTTCAAATTCCAATTCCAAATTTCACTTCCAAATTCCAGTTCCAAATTCCAATGGTAAATTCCAATTCCAAACTCCACTTCCAAATTCCACTTCTAAAGTCAAATTCCCAATTCTGCTTCAAAAATCCACTTCCAAATTCCCCTTCCAAATTCGAGTTCCAACCTCCAATTACCAAATGCAATTCTAAAATTCACTTACACTCCCGTTCCCAATTCCCCATCTGCTTTCCTATTCCAGTTTCTCATACTATAATTCTCTTCCACATGTCGCATTTCAATTGCATACTGAAATGATGATTCCACATTCAAATTACAACTTATCAATAAAGTCTGCTTTCTAAGTACCCTTTCAAATTTGTGTTTCAAATTCCAATTCCACATTCAATTTCCAAATTCCAGTTCCAAATTGCAGTTCTAAATTCCACTTCCAAATTCCAGTTCCAAATTCCAGTTCCAAATTCCAATTCTACATTCGACTTCCAAATTCTACTTCCAAATTCAAATACTAAATTCCACTTCCAAATTCCAGTTCCAAATTCCACTTGCAAATTCCAGTTCTAAATTCCAATTCTAAATTTCATTTCCAAATTCCAGTTCCAAGGGGCAATTACCAAATGCAATTCTAAAATCCACTTCGACAGTCCCGATCCTAATTCCCCTTCCGATTTCCTTTTCCCGTTTCTGATACTATACTTCTCTTCTGCATGTCGCACTTCAAGTGCATCCTGAAATTATGATTCCAGATTCAAATTACAACTCATCGATAAAAGTCTGCTTTCTAAGTACCCTTTTAAATTTGTGTTTCAAATAACACTTCCAAATTCAATTTCGAAATTCCAATTCTATCTTCAACTTCCAAATTCCACTTCCAAATTCCAGTTCTAAATTCCAATTCCAAATTCCAATTCTAAATTCCAATTCCAAATTCCAATTCCAAATTCCGCTTCGAAAATCCTCTTCAAAATTCCAATTCCAAATTCCACTTCTAAACTCGAATTTCAAATTCCACTTCTAAATTCCAGTTCCAAATTGACGTTCCAAATTCCACTCACAAATTCCAGTTCTGAATTCCAATTCTAAATTTCACTTCCAAATTCCAGGATCGAAATTCCAATTTTTAATTCCACTTCCAAATTCCACTTCCAGATTCCACTTCTAAATTCCAATTCCAAAATCCACTTCCAAATTCCAATTCCAAATTCTGCTTCCAAATTCCAGTTCTAAATTCCAATTCTAAATTTCACTTCCAAATTTCAGTATCAAATTCAAATTCTAAATTCCAATTCCAAATTACAGTTCCAAGCTCCAATTACCAAATGCTTTTCTGAAATACACTTCCACAATCCCATTCTCAATTGCCCTTCTGATTTCCTTTTCCAATTTCTGATACTATAATTCTCTTCCACATGTCGCACTTCAAGTGCATCCTGAAATTTTGATTCCAGATTCACATTGCTTCTTTTTAATAAAATTCTGCTTTCTAAGTACCCTTGTAAATTTGTGTTTCAAATTCTAATTCCAAATTCCACCTGAAAATTCCAGTTTAAATTCCCATTCTTAATTCCACTTCCAAATTCAGGTAACAAATTACAATTCTAAAATCCACTTCCAAATTCCACTTCCATATTCCAGTTCTAAATTCCAATACTAAATTTCACTTCCAAATTCCAGTTCCAACCGCCAATTAACAAATGAAATTCTAAAATCCACTTCCACCGTGCCCATCCTAATTCCCCGTCTGATTCCCTTTTCCAAATTCTGATACTCTAATTCTCTTCCACATGTCGCACTTCAATTGTATCCTGAAATTATGATTCCAGATTTAATTTTCTCATTTTGAATAAACTTCTTCTTTCTAAGTACCCTTGTAAATTTAAGTTTCAAATTCCAATTCCAAATTTCACTTCCAAATTCCAGTTCCAAATTCCAATGGTAAATTCCAATTCCAAACTCCACTTCCAAATTCCACTTCTAAAGTCAAATTCCCAATTCTGCTTCAAAAATCCACTTCCAAATTCCCGTTCCAAATTCGAGTTCCAACCTCCAATTACCAAATGCAATTCTAAAATTCACTTACACTCCCGTTCCCAATTCCCCATCTGCTTTCCTATTCCAGTTTCTGATACTATAATTCTCTTCCACATGTCGCATTTCAATTGCATACTGAAATGATGATTCCACATTCAAATTACAACTTATCAATAAAGTCTGCTTTCTAAGTACCCTTTCAAATTTGTGTTTCAAATTCCAATTCCACATTCAATTTCCAAATTCCAGTTCCAAATTGCAGTTCTAAATTCCACTTCCAAATTCCAGTTCCAAATTCCAGTTCCAAATTTCAATTCTACATTCGACTTCCAAATTCTACTTCCAAATTCAAATACTAAATTCCAATTCCAAATTCCACTTCTAAATTCGAGTTTGAAATTCCACTTCCAAACTCCACTTCCAAATTCCAGTTCCAAATTTCAGTTCTAAATTACAATTTTAAATTTCACTTCCAACTTGCAGTTCCAAATTCCAATTCCAAATTCCACTTCTAAATTCGAGTTTCCAATTTCACTTCCAAAATCCAGTTCGAAATTTAAGTTCCAAATTTAAGTTCCAAATTCCACTTACAAATTCCTGTTCTGCATTTCAATTCTAAATTTCCCATCCAAATTCCAATTCCAAGTTCCACTTCCAAATTCCAGTTCCAAATTCCACTTGCAAATTCCAGTTCTAAATTCCAATTCTAAATTTCATTTCCAAATTCCAGTTCCAACGGGCAATTACCAAATGCAATTCTAAAATCCACTTCCACAGTCCCGATCCTAATTCCCCTTCCGATTTCCTTTTCCCGTTTCTGATACTATACTTCTCTTCTGCATGTCGCACTTCAAGTGCATCCTGAAATTATGATTCCAGATTCAAATTACAACTCATCGATAAAAGTCTGCTTTCTAAGTACCCTTTTAAATTTGTGTTTCAAATAACACTTCCAAATTCAATTTCGAAATTTCAATTCTATCTTCAACTTCCAAATTCCACTTCCAAATTCCAGTTCTAAATTCCAATTCCAAATTCCAATTCTAAATTCCAATTCCAAATTCCAATTCCAAATTCCACTTCTAAATTCGAATTTCAAATTCCACTTCTAAATTCCAGTTCCAAATTGACGTTCCAAATTCCACTCCCAAATTCCAGTTCTGAATTCCAATTCTAAATTTCACTTCCAAATTCCAGGATCGAAATTCCAATTTTTAATTCCACTTCCAAATTCCACTTCCATATTCCACTTCTAAATTCCAATTCCAAAATCCACTTCCAAATTCCAATTCCAAATTCTGCTTCCAAATTCCAGTTCTAAATTCCAATTCTAAATTTCACTTCCAAATTTCAGTATCAAATTCAAATTCTAAATTCCAATTCCAAATTACAGTTCCAAGCTCCAATTACCAAATGCTTTTCTGAAATACACTTCCACAATCCCATTCTCAATTGCCCTTCTGATTTCCTTTTCCAATTTCTGATACTATAATTCTCTTCCACATGTCGCACTTCAAGTGCATCCTGAAATTTTGATTCCAGATTCACATTGCTTCTTTTTAATAAAATTCTGCTTTCTAAGTACCCTTGTAAATTTGTGTTTCAAATTCTAATTCCAAATTCCACCTGAAAATTCCAGTTTAAATTCCCATTCTTAATTCCACTTCCAAATTCAGGTAACAAATTACAATTCTAAAATCCACTTCCAAATTCCACTTCCATATTCCAGTTCTAAATTCCAATACTAAATTTCACTTCCAAATTCCAGTTCCAACCGCCAATTAACAAATGAAATTCTAAAATCCACTTCCACCGTGCCCATCCTAATTCCCCGTCTGATTCCCTTTTCCAAATTCTGATACTCTAATTCTCTTCCACATGTCGCACTTCAATTGTATCCTGAAATTATGATTCCAGATTTAATTTTCTCATTTTGAATAAACTTCTTCTTTCTAAGTACCCTTGTAAATTTAAGTTTCAAATTCCAATTCCAAATTTCACTTCCAAATTCCAGTTCCAAATTCCAATGGTAAATTCCAATTCCAAACTCCACTTCCAAATTCCACTTCTAAAGTCAAATTCCCAATTCTGCTTCAAAAATCCACTTCCAAATTCCCGTTCCAAATTCGAGTTCCAACCTCCAATTACCAAATGCAATTCTAAAATTCACTTACACTCCCGTTCCCAATTCCCCATCTGCTTTCCTATTCCAGTTTCTGATACTATAATTCTCTTCCACATGTCGCATTTCAATTGCATACTGAAATGATGATTCCACATTCAAATTACAACTTATCAATAAAGTCTGCTTTCTAAGTACCCTTTCAAATTTGTGTTTCAAATTCCAATTCCACATTCAATTTCCAAATTCCAGTTCCAAATTGCAGTTCTAAATTCCACTTCCAAATTCCAGTTCCAAATTCCAGTTCCAAATTCCAATTCTACATTCGACTTCCAAATTCTACTTCCAAATTCAAATGCTAAATTCCACTTCCAAATTCCAGTTCCAAATTCCACTTGCAAATTCCAGTTCTAAATTCCAATTCTAAATTTCATTTCCAAATTCCAGTTCCAAGGGGCAATTACCAAATGCAATTCTAAAATCCACTTCGATAGTCCCGATCCTAATTCCCCTTCCGATTTCCTTTTCCCGTTTCTGATACTATACTTCTCTTCTGCATGTCGCACTTCAAGTGCATCCTGAAATTATGATTCCAGATTCAAATTACAACTCATCGATAAAAGTCTGCTTTCTAAGTACCCTTTTAAATTTGTGTTTCAAATAACACTTCCAAATTCAATTTCGAAATTCCAATTCTATCTTCAACTTCCAAATTCCACTTCCAAATTCCAGTTCTAAATTCCAATTCCAAATTCCAATTCTAAATTCCAATTCCAAATTCCAATTCCAAATTCCGCTTCGAAAATCCTCTTCCAAATTCCAATTCCAAATTCCACTTCTAAATTCGAATTTCAAATTCCACTTCTAAATTCCAGTTCCAAATTGACGTTCCAAATTCCACTCCCAAATTCCAGTTCTGAATTCCAATTCTAAATTTCACTTCCAAATTCCAGGATCGAAATTCCAATTTTTAATTCCACTTCCAAATTCCACTTCCAGATTCCACTTCTAAATTCCAATTCCAAAATCCACTTCCAAATTCCAATTCCAAATTCTGCTTCCAAATTCCAGTTCTAAATTCCAATTCTAAATTTCACTTCCAAATTTCAGTATCAAATTCAAATTCTAAATTCCAATTCCAAATTACAGTTCCAAGCTCCAATTACCAAATGCTTTTCTGAAATACACTTCCACAATCCCATTCTCAATTGCCCTTCTGATTTCCTTTTCCAATTTCTGATACTATAATTCTCTTCCACATGTCGCACTTCAAGTGCATCCTGAAATTTTGATTCCAGATTCACATTGCTTCTTTTTAATAAAATTCTGCTTTCTAAGTACCCTTGTAAATTTGTGTTTCAAATTCTAATTCCAAATTCCACCTGAAAATTCCAGTTTAAATTCCCATTCTTAATTCCACTTCCAAATTCAGGTAACAAATTACAATTCTAAAATCCACTTCCAAATTCCACTTCCATATTCCAGTTCCAACCGCCAATTAACAAATGAAATTCTAAAATCCACTTCCACCGTGCCCATCCTAATTCCCCGTCTGATTCCCTTTTCCAAATTCTGATACTCTAATTCTCTTCCACATGTCGCACTTCAATTGTATCCTGAAATTATGATTCCAGATTTAATTTTCTCATTTTGAATAAACTTCTTCTTTCTAAGTACCCTTGTAAATTTAAGTTTCAAATTCCAATTCCAAATTTCACTTCCAAATTCCAGTTCCAAATTCCAATGGTAAATTCCAATTCCAAACTCCACTTCCAAATTCCACTTCTAAAGTCAAATTCCCAATTCTGCTTCAAAAATCCACTTCCAAATTCCCGTTCCAAATTCGAGTTCCAACCTCCAATTACCAAATGCAATTCTAAAATTCACTTACACTCCCGTTCCCAATTCCCCATCTGCTTTCCTATTCCAGTTTCTGATACTATAATTCTCTTCCACATGTCGCATTTCAATTGCATACTGAAATGATGATTCCACATTCAAATTACAACTTATCAATAAAGTCTGCTTTCTAAGTACCCTTTCAAATTTGTGTTTCAAATTCCAATTCCACATTCAATTTCCAAATTCCAGTTCCAAATTGCAGTTCTAAATTCCACTTCCAAATTCCAGTTCCAAATTCCAGTTCCAAATTCCAATTCTACATTCGACTTCCAAATTCTACTTCCAAATTCAAATGCTAAATTCCACTTCCAAATTCCAGTTCCAAATTCCACTTGCAAATTCCAGTTCTAAATTCCAATTCTAAATTTCATTTCCAAATTCCAGTTCCAAGGGGCAATTACCAAATGCAATTCTAAAATCCACTTCGATAGTCCCGATCCTAATTCCCCTTCCGATTTCCTTTTCCCGTTTCTGATACTATACTTCTCTTCTGCATGTCGCACTTCAAGTGCATCCTGAAATTATGATTCCAGATTCAAATTACAACTCATCGATAAAAGTCTGCTTTCTAAGTACCCTTTTAAATTTGTGTTTCAAATAACACTTCCAAATTCAATTTCCAAATTCCAATTCTATCTTCAACTTCCAAATTCCACTTCCAAATTCCAGTTCTAAATTCCAATTCCAAATTCCAATTCTAAATTCCAATTCCAAATTCCAATTCCAAATTCCGCTTCGAAAATCCTCTTCCAAATTCCAATTCCAAATTCCACTTCTAAATTCGAATTTCAAATTCCACTTCTAAATTCCAGTTCCAAATTGACGTTCCAAATTCCACTCCCAAATTCCAGTTCTGAATTCCAATTCTAAATTTCACTTCCAAATTCCAGGATCGAAATTCCAATTTTTAATTCCACTTCCAAATTCCACTTCCAGATTCCACTTCTAAATTCCAATTCCAAAATCCACTTCCAAATTCCAATTCCAAATTCTGCTTCCAAATTCCAGTTCTAAATTCCAATTCTAAATTTCACTTCCAAATTTCAGTATCAAATTCAAATTCTAAATTCCAATTCCAAATTACAGTTCCAAGCTCCAATTACCAAATGCTTTTCTGAAATACACTTCCACAATCCCATTCTCAATTGCCCTTCTGATTTCCTTTTCCAATTTCTGATACTATAATTCTCTTCCACATGTCGCACTTCAAGTGCATCCTGAAATTTTGATTCCAGATTCACATTGCTTCTTTTTAATAAAATTCTGCTTTCTAAGTACCCTTGTAAATTTGTGTTTCAAATTCTAATTCCAAATTCCACCTGAAAATTCCAGTTTAAATTCCCATTCTTAATTCCACTTCCAAATTCAGGTAACAAATTACAATTCTAAAATCCACTTCCAAATTCCACTTCCATATTCCAGTTCCAACCGCCAATTAACAAATGAAATTCTAAAATCCACTTCCACCGTGCCCATCCTAATTCCCCGTCTGATTCCCTTTTCCAAATTCTGATACTCTAATTCTCTTCCACATGTCGCACTTCAATTGTATCCTGAAATTATGATTCCAGATTTAATTTTCTCATTTTGAATAAACTTCTTCTTTCTAAGTACCCTTGTAAATTTAAGTTTCAAATTCCAATTCCAAATTTCACTTCCAAATTCCAGTTCCAAATTCCAATGGTAAATTCCAATTCCAAACTCCACTTCCAAATTCCACTTCTAAAGTCAAATTCCCAATTCTGCTTCAAAAATCCACTTCCAAATTCCCGTTCCAAATTCGAGTTCCAACCTCCAATTACCAAATGCAATTCTAAAATTCACTTACACTCCCGTTCCCAATTCCCCATCTGCTTTCCTATTCCAGTTTCTGATACTATAATTCTCTTCCACATGTCGCATTTCAATTGCATACTGAAATGATGATTCCACATTCAAATTACAACTTATCAATAAAGTCTGCTTTCTAAGTACCCTTTCAAATTTGTGTTTCAAATTCCAATTCCACATTCAATTTCCAAATTCCAGTTCCAAATTGCAGTTCTAAATTCCACTTCCAAATTCCAGTTCCAAATTCCAGTTCCAAATTCCAATTCTACATTCGACTTCCAAATTCTACTTCCAAATTCAAATGCTAAATTCCACTTCCAAATTCCAGTTCCAAATTCCACTTGCAAATTCCAGTTCTAAATTCCAATTCTAAATTTCATTTCCAAATTCCAGTTCCAAGGGGCAATTACCAAATGCAATTCTAAAATCCACTTCGATAGTCCCGATCCTAATTCCCCTTCCGATTTCCTTTTCCCGTTTCTGATACTATACTTCTCTTCTGCATGTCGCACTTCAAGTGCATCCTGAAATTATGATTCCAGATTCAAATTACAACTCATCGATAAAAGTCTGCTTTCTAAGTACCCTTTTAAATTTGTGTTTCAAATAACACTTCCAAATTCAATTTCGAAATTCCAATTCTATCTTCAACTTCCAAATTCCACTTCCAAATTCCAGTTCTAAATTCCAATTCCAAATTCCAATTCTAAATTCCAATTCCAAATTCCAATTCCAAATTCCACTTCTAAATTCGAATTTCAAATTCCACTTCTAAATTCCAGTTCCAAATTGACGTTCCAAATTCCACTCCCAAATTCCAGTTCTGAATTCCAATTCTAAATTTCACTTCCAAATTCCAGGATCGAAATTCCAATTTTTAATTCCACTTCCAAATTCCACTTCCAGATTCCACTTCTAAATTCCAATTCCAAAATCCACTTCCAAATTCCAATTCCAAATTCTGCTTCCAAATTCCAGTTCTAAATTCCAATTCTAAATTTCACTTCCAAATTTCAGTATCAAATTCAAATTCTAAATTCCAATTCCAAATTACAGTTCCAAGCTCCAATTACCAAATGCTTTTCTGAAATACACTTCCACAATCCCATTCTCAATTGCCCTTCTGATTTCCTTTTCCAATTTCTGATACTATAATTCTCTTCCACATGTCGCACTTCAAGTGCATCCTGAAATTTTGATTCCAGATTCACATTGCTTCTTTTTAATAAAATTCTGCTTTCTAAGTACCCTTGTAAATTTGTGTTTCAAATTCTAATTCCAAATTCCACCTGAAAATTCCAGTTTAAATTCCCATTCTTAATTCCACTTCCAAATTCAGGTAACAAATTACAATTCTAAAATCCACTTCCAAATTCCACTTCCA
Source organism: Notamacropus eugenii (assembly GCF_028372415.1). NCBI lineage: Eukaryota > Metazoa > Chordata > Mammalia > Diprotodontia > Macropodidae > Notamacropus > Notamacropus eugenii. Next base: position 82,116 of record NW_027325174.1, on the reverse strand, counting down.
TATTCCAGTTCTAAATTCCAATACTAAATTTCACTTCCAAATTCCAGTTCCAACCGCCAATTAACAAATGAAATTCTAAAATCCACTTCCACCGTGCCCATCCTAATTCCCCGTCTGATTCCCTTTTCCAAATTCTGATACTCTAATTCTCTTCCACATGTCGCACTTCAATTGTATCCTGAAATTATGATTCCAGATTTAATTTTCTCATTTTGAATAAACTTCTTCTTTCTAAGTACCCTTGTAAATTTAAGTTTCAAATTCCAATTCCAAATTTCACTTCCAAATTCCAGTTCCAAATTCCAATGGTAAATTCCAATTCCAAACTCCACTTCCAAATTCCACTTCTAAAGTCAAATTCCCAATTCTGCTTCAAAAATCCACTTCCAAATTCCCGTTCCAAATTCGAGTTCCAACCTCCAATTACCAAATGCAATTCTAAAATTCACTTACACTCCCGTTCCCAATTCCCCATCTGCTTTCCTATTCCAGTTTCTGATACTATAATTCTCTTCCACATGTCGCATTTCAATTGCATACTGAAATGATGATTCCACATTCAAATTACAACTTATCAATAAAGTCTGCTTTCTAAGTACCCTTTCAAATTTGTGTTTCAAATTCCAATTCCACATTCAATTTCCAAATTCCAGTTCCAAATTGCAGTTCTAAATTCCACTTCCAAATTCCAGTTCCAAATTCCAATTCTCCTTTTGACTTCCAAATTCTACTTCCAAATTCAAATACTAAATTCTAATTCCAAATTCCACTTCTAAATTCGAGTTTGAAATTCCACTTCCAAACTCCACTTCCAAATTCCAGTTCTAAATTTCAGTTCTAAATTACAATTTTAAATTTCTCTTCCAACTTGCAGTTCCAAATTCCAATTCCAAATTCCACTTCTAAATTCGAGTTTCCAATTTCACTTCCAAAATCCAGTTCCAAATTTAAGTTCCAAATTCCACTTACAAATTCCTGTTCTGCATTTCAATTCTAAATTTGCCATCCAAATTCCAATTCCAAGTTCCACTTCCAAATTCCAGTTCCAAATTCCACTTGCAAATTCCAGTTCTAAATTCCAATTCTAAATTTCATTTCCAAATTCCAGTTCCAAGGGGCAATTACCAAATGCAATTCTAAAATCCACTTCCACAGTCCCGATCCTAATTCCCCTTCCGATTTCCTTTTCCCGTTTCTGATACTATACTTCTCTTCTGCATGTCGCACTTCAAGTGCATCCTGAAATTTTGATTCCAGATTCACATTGCTTCTTTTTAATAAAATTCTGCTTTCTAAGTACCCTTGTAAATTTGTGTTTCAAATTCTAATTCCAAATTCCACCTGAAAATTCCAGTTTAAATTCCCATTCTTAATTCCACTTCCAAATTCAGGTAACAAATTACAATTCTAAAATCCACTTCCAAATTCCACTTCCATATTCCAGTTCTAAATTCCAATACTAAATTTCACTTCCAAATTCCAGTTCCAACCGCCAATTAACAAATGAAATTCTAAAATCCACTTCCACCGTGCCCATCCTAATTCCCCGTCTGATTCCCTTTTCCAAATTCTGATACTCTAATTCTCTTCCACATGTCGCACTTCAATTGTATCCTGAAATTATGATTCCAGATTTAATTTTCTCATTTTGAATAAACTTCTTCTTTCTAAGTACCCTTGTAAATTTAAGTTTCAAATTCCAATTCCAAATTTCACTTCCAAATTCCAGTTCCAAATTCCAATGGTAAATTCCAATTCCAAACTCCACTTCCAAATTCCACTTCTAAAGTCAAATTCCCAATTCTGCTTCAAAAATCCACTTCCAAATTCCCGTTCCAAATTCGAGTTCCAACCTCCAATTACCAAATGCAATTCTAAAATTCACTTACACTCCCGTTCCCAATTCCCCATCTGCTTTCCTATTCCAGTTTCTGATACTATAATTCTCTTCCACATGTCGCATTTGAATTGCATACTGAAATGATGATTCCACATTCAAATTACAACTTATCAATAAAGTCTGCTTTCTAAGTACCCTTTCAAATTTGTGTTTCAAATTCCAATTCCACATTCAATTTCCAAATTCCAGTTCCAAATTGCAGTTCTAAATTCCACTTCCAAATTCCAGTTCCAAATTCCAATTCTACATTCGACTTCCAAATTCTACTTCCAAATTCAAATACTAAATTCCAATTCCAAATTCCACTTCTAAATTCGAGTTTGAAATTCCACTTCCAAACTCCACTTCCAAATTCCAGTTCCAAATTTCAGTTCTAAATTACAATTTTAAATTTCACTTCCAACTTGCAGTTCCAAATTCCAATTCCAAATTCCACTTCTAAATTCGAGTTTCCAATTTCACTTCCAAAATCCAGTTCCAAATTTAAGTTCCAAATTCCACTTACAAATTCCTGTTCTGCATTTCAATTCTAAATTTCCCATCCAAATTCCAATTCCAAGTTCCACTTCCAAATTCCAGTTCCAAATTCCACTTGCAAATTCCAGTTCTAAATTCCAATTCTAAATTTCATTTCCAAATTCCAGTTCCAACGGGCAATTACCAAATGCAATTCTAAAATCCACTTCCACAGTCCCGATCCTAATTCCCCTTCCGATTTCCTTTTCCCGTTTCTGATACTATACTTCTCTTCTGCATGTCGCACTTCAAGTGCATCCTGAAATTATGATTCCAGATTCAAATTACAACTCATCGATAAAAGTCTGCTTTCTAAGTACCCTTTTAAATTTGTGTTTCAAATAACACTTCCAAATTCAATTTCCAAATTCCAATTCTATCTTCAACTTCCAAATTCCACTTCCAAATTCCAGTTCTAAATTCCAATTCCAAATTCCAATTCTAAATTCCAATTCCAAATTCCAATTCCAAATTCCGCTTCGAAAATCCTCTTCCAAATTCCAATTCCAAATTCCACTTCTAAATTCGAATTTCAAATTCCACTTCTAAATTCCAGTTCCAAATTGACGTTCCAAATTCCACTCCCAAATTCCAGTTCTGAATTCCAATTCTAAATTTCATTTCCAAATTACAGGATCGAAATTCCAATTTTTAATTCCACTTCCAAATTCCACTTCCATATTCCACTTCTAAATTCCAATTCCAATTCGAAATTCCACTTCCAAATTCCACTTACAAATTCCACTTCCATATTCCAGTTCTAAATTCCAATTCCAAATTCTGATTCCAAAATCCACTTCCAAATTCCAATTCCAAATTTTGCTTCCAAATTACAGTTCCAAATTCTGCTTTTAAATTCCAGTTCTAAATTCCAATTCTAAATTTCACTTCCAAATTTCAGTATCAAATTCAAATTCTAAATTCCAATTCCAAATTACAGTTCCAAGCTCCAATTACCAAATGCTTTTCTGAAATACACTTCCACAATACAATTCCCATTCCCCTTCTGATTTCCTTTTCCAATTTCTGATACTATAATTCTCTTCCACATGTCGCACTTCAAGTGCATCCTGAAATTTGGATTCCAGATTCACATTGCCCTTTTTTAAAAAAATTCTGCTTTCTAAGTACCCTTGTAAATTTGTGTTTCAAATTCTAATTCCAAATTCCACCTGAAAATTCCAGTTTAAATTCCCATTCTTAATTCCACTTCCAAATTCAGGTAACAAATTACAATTCTAAAATCCACTTCCAAATTCCACTTCCATATTCCAGTTCTAAATTCCAATACTAAATTTCACTTCCAAATTCCAGTTCCAACCGCCAATTAACAAATGAAATTCTAAAATCCACTTCCACCGTGCCCATCCTAATTCCCCGTCTGATTCCCTTTACCAAATTCTGATACTCTAATTCTCTTCCACATGTCGCACTTCAATTGTATCCTGAAATTATGATTCCAGATTTAATTTTCTCATTTTGAATAAAATTCTTCTTTCTAAGTACCCTTGTAAATTTATGTTTCAAATTCCAATTCCAAATTTCACTTCCAAATTCCAGTTCCAAATTCCAATGGTTTATTCCAATTCCAAACTCCACTTCCAAATTCCACTTCTAAAGTCAAATTCCCAATTCTGCTTCAAAAATCCACTTCCAAATTCCCCTTCCAAATTCGAGTTCCAACCTCCAATTACCAAATGCAATTCTAAAATTCACTTACACTCCCGTTCCCAATTCCCCATCTGCTTTCCTACTCCAGTTTCTGATACTATAATTCTCTTCCACATGTCGCATTTCAATTGCATACTGAAATGATGATTCCACATTCAAATTACAACTTATTAATAAAGTCTGCTTTCTAAGTACCCTTTAAAATTTGTGTTTCAAATTCCAATTCCACATTCAATTTCCAAATTCCAGTTCCAAATTGCAGTTCTAAATTCCACTTCCAAATTCCAGTTCCAAATTCCAATTCTACATTCGACTTCCAAATTCTACTTCCAAATTCAAATACTAAATTCCAATTCCAAATTCCACTTCTAAATTCGAGTTTGAAATTCCACTTCCAAACTCCACTTCCAAATTCCAGTTCCAAATTTCAGTTCTAAATTACAATTTTAAATTTCACTTCCAACTTGCAGTTCCAAATTCCAATTCCAAATTCCACTTCTAAATTCGAGTTTCCAATTTCACTTCCAAAATCCAGTTCCAAATTTAAGTTCCAAATTCCACTTACAAATTCCTGTTCTGCATTTCAATTCTAAATTTCCCATCCAAATTCCAATTCCAAATTCCACTTTCAAATTCCAGTTCCAAATTCCACTTGCAAATTCCAGTTCTAAATTCCAATTCTAAATTTCATTTCCAAATTCCAGTTCCAAGGGGCAATTACCAAATGCAATTCTAAAATCCACTTCCACAGTCCCGATCCTAATTCCCCTTCCGATTTCCTTTTCCCATTTCTGATACTATACTTCTCTTCTGCATGTTGCACTTCAAGTGCATCCTGAAATTATGATTCCAGATTCAAATTACAACTCATCGATAAAAGTCTGCTTTCTAAGTACACTTTTAAATTTGTGTTTCAAATAACACTTCCAAATTCAATTTCCAAATTCAAATTCTATATTCAACTTCCAAATTCCACTTTCAAATTCCAGTTCTAAATTCCAATTCCAAATTCCAATTCTAAATTCCAATTCCAAATTCCAATTCCAAATTCCGCTTCGAAAATCCTCTTCCAAATTCCAATTCCAAATTCCACTTCTAAATTCGAATTTCAAATTCCACTTCTAAATTCCAGTTCCAAATTGACGTTCCAAATTCCACTCCCAAATTCCAGTTCTGAATTCCAATTCTAAATTTCACTTCCAAATTCCAGGATCGAAATTCCAATTTTTAATTCCACTTCCAAATTCCACTTCCATATTCCACTTCTAAATTCCAATTCCAAATTCCAATTCGAAATTCCACTTCCAAATTCCACTTACAAATTCCACTTCCATATTCCAGTTCTAAATTCCAATTCCAAATTCTGATTCCAAAATCCACTTCCAAATTCCAATTCCAAATTTTGCTTCCAAATTCCAGTTCCAAATTCTGCTTTTAAATTCCAGTTCTAAATTCCAATTCTAAATTTCACTTCCAAATTTCAGTATCAAATTCAAATTCTAAATTCCAATTCCAAATTACAGGTCCGAGCTCCAATTACCAAATGCTTTTCTGAAATACACTTCCACAATACAATTCCCATTCCCCTTCTGATTTCCTTTTCCAATTTCTGATACTATAATTCTCTTCCACATGTCGCACTTCAAGTGCATCCTGAAATTTGGATTCCAGATTCACATTGCCCTTTTTTAAAAAAATTCTGTTTTCTAAGTACACTTGTAAATTTGTGTTTCAAATTCTAATTCCAAATTCCACCTGAAAATTCCAGTTTAAATTCCCATTCTTAATTCCACTTCCAAATTCAGGTAACAAATTACAATTCTAAAATCCACTTCCAAATTCCACTTCCATATTCCAGTTCTAAATTCCAATACTAAATTTCACTTCCAAATTCCAGTTCCAACCGCCAATTAACAAATGAAATTCTAAAATCCACTTCCACCGTGCCCATCCTAATTCCCCGTCTGATTCCCTTTACCAAATTCTGATACTCTAATTCTCTTCCACATGTCGCACTTCAATTGTATCCTGAAATTATGATTCCAGATTTAATTTTCTCATTTTGAATAAAATTCTTCTTTCTAAGTACCCTTGTAAATTTATGTTTCAAATTCCAATTCCAAATTTCACTTCCAAATTCCAGTTCCAAATTCCAATGGTTTATTCCAATTCCAAACTCCACTTCCAAATTCCACTTCTAAAGTCAAATTCCCAATTCTGCATCAAAAATCCACTTCCAAATTCCCCTTCCAAATTCGAGTTCCAACCTCCAATTACCAAATGCAATTCTAAAATTCACTTACACTCCCGTTCCCAATTCCCCATCTGCTTTCCTATTCCAGTTTCTGATACTATAATTCTCTTCCACATGTCGCATTTCAATTGCATACTGAAATGATGATTCCACATTCAAATTACAACTTATTAATAAAGTCTGCTTTCTAAGTACCCTTTAAAATTTGTGTTTCAAATTCCAATTCCACATTCAATTTCCAAATTCCAGTTCCAAATTGCAGTTCTAAATTCCACTTCCAAATTCCAGTTCCAAATTCCAATTCTCCTTTTGACTTCCAAATTCTACTTCCAAATTCAAATACTAAATTCTAATTCCAAATTCCACTTCTAAATTCGAGTTTGAAATTCCACTTCCAAACTCCACTTCCAAATTCCAGTTCTAAATTTCAGTTCTAAATTACAATTTTAAATTTCTCTTCCAACTTGCAGTTCCAAATTCCAATTCCAAATTCCACTTCTAAATTCGAGTTTCCAATTTCACTTCCAAAATCCAGTTCCAAATTTAAGTTCCAAATTCCACTTACAAATTCCTGTTCTGCATTTCAATTCTAAATTTCCCATCCAAATTCCAATTCCAAGTTCCACTTCCAAATTCCAGTTCCAAATTCCACTTGCAAATTCCAGTTCTAAATTCCAATTCTAAATTTCATTTCCAAATTCCAGTTCCAACGGGCAATTACCAAATGCAATTCTAAAATCCACTTCCACAGTCCCGATCCTAATTCCCCTTCCGATTTCCTTTTCCCGTTTCTGATACTATCCTTCTCTTCTGCATGTCGCACTTCAAGTGCATCCTGAAATTTTGATTCCAGATTCACATTGCTTCTTTTTAATAAAATTCTGCTTTCTAAGTACCCTTGTAAATTTGTGTTTCAAATTCTAATTCCAAATTCCACCTGAAAATTCCAGTTTAAATTCCCATTCTTAATTCCACTTCCAAATTCAGGTAACAAATTACAATTCTAAAATCCACTTCCAAATTCCACTTCCATATTCCAGTTCTAAATTCCAATACTAAATTTCACTTCCAAATTCCAGTTCCAACCGCCAATTAACAAATGAAATTCTAAAATCCACTTCCACCGTGCCCATCCTAATTCCCCGTCTGATTCCCTTTTCCAAATTCTGATACTCTAATTCTCTTCCACATGTCGCACTTCAATTGTATCCTGAAATTATGATTCCAGATTTAATTTTCTCATTTTGAATAAACTTCTTCTTTCTAAGTACCCTTGTAAATTTAAGTTTCAAATTCCAATTCCAAATTTCACTTCCAAATTCCAGTTCCAAATTCCAATGGTAAATTCCAATTCCAAACTCCACTTCCAAATTCCACTTCTAAAGTCAAATTCCCAATTCTGCTTCAAAAATCCACTTCCAAATTCCCCTTCCAAATTCGAGTTCCAACCTCCAATTACCAAATGCAATTCTAAAATTCACTTACACTCCCGTTCCCAATTCCCCATCTGCTTTCCTACTCCAGTTTCTGATACTATAATTCTCTTCCACATGTCGCATTTCAATTGCATACTGAAATGATGATTCCACATTCAAATTACAACTTATTAATAAAGTCTGCTTTCTAAGTACCCTTTAAAATTTGTGTTTCAAATTCCAATTCCACATTCAATTTCCAAATTCCAGTTCCAAATTGCAGTTCTAAATTCCACTTCCAAATTCCAGTTCCAAATTCCAATTCTACATTCGACTTCCAAATTCTACTTCCAAATTCAAATACTAAATTCCAATTCCAAATTCCACTTCTAAATTCGAGTTTGAAATTCCACTTCCAAACTCCACTTCCAAATTCCAGTTCCAAATTTCAGTTCTAAATTACAATTTTAAATTTCACTTCCAACTTGCAGTTCCAAATTCCAATTCCAAATTCCACTTCTAAATTCGAGTTTCCAATTTCACTTCCAAAATCCAGTTCCAAATTTAAGTTCCAAATTCCACTTACAAATTCCTGTTCTGCATTTCAATTCTAAATTTCCCATCCAAATTCCAATTCCAAATTCCACTTCCAAATTCCAGTTCCAAATTCCACTTGCAAATTCCAGTTCTAAATTCCAATTCTAAATTTCATTTCCAAATTCCAGTTCCAAGGGGCAATTACCAAATGCAATTCTAAAATCCACTTCCACAGTCCCGATCCTAATTCCCCTTCCGATTTCCTTTTCCCATTTCTGATACTATACTTCTCTTCTGCATGTTGCACTTCAAGTGCATCCTGAAATTATGATTCCAGATTCAAATTACAACTCATCGATAAAAGTCTGCTTTCTAAGTACACTTTTAAATTTGTGTTTCAAATAACACTTCCAAATTCAATTTCCAAATTCAAATTCTATATTCAACTTCCAAATTCCACTTTCAAATTCCAGTTCTAAATTCCAATTCCAAATTCCAATTCTAAATTCCAATTCCAAATTCCAATTCCAAATTCCGCTTCGAAAATCCTCTTCCAAATTCCAATTCCAAATTCCACTTCTAAATTCGAATTTCAAATTCCACTTCTAAATTCCAGTTCCAAATTGACGTTCCAAATTCCACTCCCAAATTCCAGTTCTGAATTCCAATTCTAAATTTCACTTCCAAATTCCAGGATCGAAATTCCAATTTTTAATTCCACTTCCAAATTCCACTTCCATATTCCACTTCTAAATTCCAATTCCAAATTCCAATTCGAAATTCCACTTCCAAATTCCACTTACAAATTCCACTTCCATATTCCAGTTCTAAATTCCAATTCCAAATTCTGATTCCAAAATCCACTTCCAAATTCCAATTCCAAATTTTGCTTCCAAATTCCAGTTCCAAATTCTGCTTTTAAATTCCAGTTCTAAATTCCAATTCTAAATTTCACTTCCAAATTTCAGTATCAAATTCAAATTCTAAATTCCAATTCCAAATTACAGGTCCGAGCTCCAATTACCAAATGCTTTTCTGAAATACACTTCCACAATACAATTCCCATTCCCCTTCTGATTTCCTTTTCCAATTTCTGATACTATAATTCTCTTCCACATGTCGCACTTCAAGTGCATCCTGAAATTTGGATTCCAGATTCACATTGCCCTTTTTTAAAAAAATTCTGTTTTCTAAGTACACTTGTAAATTTGTGTTTCAAATTCTAATTCCAAATTCCACCTGAAAATTCCAGTTTAAATTCCCATTCTTAATTCCACTTCCAAATTCAGGTAACAAATTACAATTCTAAAATCCACTTCCAAATTCCACTTCCATATTCCAGTTCTAAATTCCAATACTAAATTTCACTTCCAAATTCCAGTTCCAACTGCCAATTAACAAATGAAATTCTAAAATCCACTTCCACCGTGCCCATCCTAATTCCCCGTCTGATTCCCTTTTCCAAATTCTGATACTCTAATTCTCTTCCACATGTCGCACTTCAATTGTATCCTGAAATTATGATTCCAGATTTAATTTTCTCATTTTGAATAAAATTCTTCTTTCTAAGTACCCTTGTAAATTTATGTTTCAAATTCCAATTCCAAATTTCACTTACAAATTCCAGTTCCAAATTCCAATGGTAAATTCCAATTCCAAACTCCACTTCCAAATTCCACTTCTAAAGTCAAATTCCCAATTCTGCTTCAAAAATCCACTTCCAAATTCCCGTTCCAAATTCGAGTTCCAACCTCCAATTACCAAATGCAATTCTAAAATTCACTTACACTCCCGTTCCCAATTCCCCATCTGCTTTCCTATTCCAGTTTCTGATACTATAATTCTCTTCCACATGTCGCATTTCAATTGCATACTGAAATGATGATTCCACATTCAAATTACAACTTATTAATAAAGTCTGCTTTCTAAGTACCCTTTAAAATTTGTGTTTCAAATTCCAATTCCACATTCAATTTCCAAATTCCAGTTCCAAATTGCAGTTCTAAATTCCACTTCCAAATTCCAGTTCCAAATTCCAATTCTCCTTTTGACTTCCAAATTCTACTTCCAAATTCAAATACTAAATTCTAATTCCAAATTCCACTTCTAAATTCGAGTTTGAAATTCCACTTCCAAACTCCACTTCCAAATTCCAGTTCTAAATTTCAGTTCTAAATTACAATTTTAAATTTCTCTTCCAACTTGCAGTTCCAAATTCCAATTCCAAATTCCACTTCTAAATTCGAGTTTCCAATTTCACTTCCAAAATCCAGTTCCAAATTTAAGTTCCAAATTCCACTTACAAATTCCTGTTCTGCATTTCAATTCTAAATTTGCCATCCAAATTCCAATTCCAAGTTCCACTTCCAAATTCCAGTTCCAAATTCCACTTGCAAATTCCAGTTCTAAATTCCAATTCTAAATTTCATTTCCAAATTCCAGTTCCAACGGGCAATTACCAAATGCAATTCTAAAATCCACTTCCACAGTGCCGATCCTAATTCCCCTTCCGATTTCCTTTTCCCGTTTCTGATACTATACTTCTCTTCTGCATGTCGCACTTCAAGTGCATCCTGAAATTTTGATTCCAGATTCACATTGCTTCTTTTTAATAAAATTCTGCTTTCTAAGTACCCTTGTAAATTTGTGTTTCAAATTCTAATTCCAAATTCCACCTGAAAATTCCAGTTTAAATTCCCATTCTTAATTCCACTTCCAAATTCAGGTAACAAATTACAATTCTAAAATCCACTTCCAAATTCCACTTCCATATTCCAGTTCTAAATTCCAATACTAAATTTCACTTCCAAATTCCAGTTCCAACCGCCAATTAACAAATGAAATTCTAAAATCCACTTCCACCGTGCCCATCCTAATTCCCCGTCTGATTCCCTTTTCCAAATTCTGATACTCTAATTCTCTTCCACATGTCGCACTTCAATTGTATCCTGAAATTATGATTCCAGATTTAATTTTCTCATTTTGAATAAACTTCTTCTTTCTAAGTACCCTTGTAAATTTAAGTTTCAAATTCCAATTCCAAATTTCACTTCCAAATTCCAGTTCCAAATTCCAATGGTAAATTCCAATTCCAAACTCCACTTCCAAATTCCACTTCTAAAGTCAAATTCCCAATTCTGCTTCAAAAATCCACTTCCAAATTCCCGTTCCAAATTCGAGTTCCAACCTCCAATTACCAAATGCAATTCTAAAATTCACTTACACTCCCGTTCCCAATTCCCCATCTGCTTTCCTATTCCAGTTTCTGATACTATAATTCTCTTCCACATGTCGCATTTCAATTGCATACTGAAATGATGATTCCACATTCAAATTACAACTTATCAATAAAGTCTGCTTTCTAAGTACCCTTTCAAATTTGTGTTTCAAATTCCAATTCCACATTCAATTTCCAAATTCCAGTTCCAAATTGCAGTTCTAAATTCCACTTCCAAATTCCAGTTCCAAATTCCAATTCTACATTCGACTTCCAAATTCTACTTCCAAATTCAAATACTAAATTCCAATTCCAAATTCCACTTCTAAATTCGAGTTTGAAATTCCACTCCCAAACTCCACTTCCAAATTCCAGTTCCAAATTTCAGTTCTAAATTACAATTTTAAATTTCACTTCCAACTTGCAGTTCCAAATTCCAATTCCAAATTCCACTTCTAAATTCGAGTTTCCAATTTCACTTCCAAAATCCAGTTCCAAATTTAAGTTCCAAATTCCACTTACAAATTCCTGTTCTGCATTTCAATTCTAAATTTCCCATCCAAATTCCAATTCCAAGTTCCACTTCCAAATTCCAGTTCCAAATTCCACTTGCAAATTCCAGTTCTAAATTCCAATTCTAAATTTCATTTCCAAATTCCAGTTCCAACGGGCAATTACCAAATGCAATTCTAAAATCCACTTCCACAGTCCCGATCCTAATTCCCCTTCCGATTTCCTTTTCCCGTTTCTGATACTATACTTCTCTTCTGCATGTCGCACTTCAAGTGCATCCTGAAATTATGATTCCAGATTCAAATTACAACTCATCGATAAAAGTCTGCTTTCTAAGTACCCTTTTAAATTTGTGTTTCAAATAACACTTCCAAATTCAATTTCCAAATTCCAATTCTATCTTCAACTTCCAAATTCCACTTCGAAATTCCAGTTCTAAATTCCAATTCCAAATTCCAATTCTAAATTCCAATTCCAAATTCCAATTCCAAATTCCGCTTCGAAAATCCTCTTCCAAATTCCAATTCCAAATTCCACTTCTAAATTCGAATTTCAAATTCCACTTCTAAATTCCAGTTCCAAATTGACGTTCCAAATTCCACTCCCAAATTCCAGTTCTGAATTCCAATTCTAAATTTCATTTCCAAATTCCAGGATCGAAATTCCAATTTTTAATTCCACTTCCAAATTCCACTTCCATATTCCACTTCTAAATTCCAATTCCAATTCGAAATTCCACTTCCAAATTCCACTTACAAATTCCACTTCCATATTCCAGTTCTAAATTCCAATTCCAAATTCTGATTCCAAAATCCACTTCCAAATTCCAATTCCAAATTTTGCTTCCAAATAACAGTTCCAAATTCTGCTTTTAAATTCCAGTTCTAAATTCCAATTCTAAATTTCACTTCCAAATTTCAGTATCAAATTCAAATTCTAAATTCCAATTCCAAATTAGAGTTCCAAGCTCCAATTACCAAATGCTTTTCTGAAATACACTTCCACAATACAATTCCCATTCCCCTTCTGATTTCCTTTTCCAATTTCTGATACTATAATTCTCTTCCACATGTCGCACTACAAGTGCATCCTGAAATTTGGATTCCAGATTCACATTGCCCTTTTTTAAAAAAATTCTGCTTTCTAAGTACCCTTGTAAATTTGTGTTTCAAATTCTAATTCCAAATTCCACCTGAAAATTCCAGTTTAAATTCCCATTCTTAATTCCACTTCCAAATTCAGGTAACAAATTACAATTCTAAAATCCACTTCCAAATTCCACTTCCATATTCCAGTTCTAAATTCCAATACTAAATTTCACTTCCAAATTCCAGTTCCAACCGCCAATTAACAAATGAAATTCTAAAATCCACTTCCACCGTGCCCATCCTAATTCCCCGTCTGATTCCCTTTACCAAATTCTGATACTCTAATTCTCTTCCACATGTCGCACTTCAATTGTATCCTGAAATTATGATTCCAGATTTAATTTTCTCATTTTGAATAAAATTCTTCTTTCTAAGTACCCTTGAAAATTTATGTTTCAAATTCCAATTCCAAATTTCACTTCCAAATTCCAGTTCCAAATTCCAATGGTTTATTCCAATTCCAAACTCCACTTCCAAATTCCACTTCTAAAGTCAAATTCCCAATTCTGCTTCAAAAATCCACTTCCAAATTCCCCTTCCAAATTCGAGTTCCAACCTCCAATTACCAAATGCAATTCTAAAATTCACTTACACTCCCGTTCCCAATTCCCCATCTGCTTTCCTACTCCAGTTTCTGATACTATAATTCTCTTCCACATGTCGCATTTCAATTGCATACTGACACATTCAAATTACAACTTATTAATAAAGTCTGCTTTCTAAGTACCCTTTAAAATTTGTGTTTCAAATTCCAATTCCACATTCAATTTCCAAATTCCAGTTCCAAATTGCAGTTCTAAATTCCACTTCCAAATTCCAGTTCCAAATTCCAATTCTACATTCGACTTCCAAATTCTACTTCCAAATTCAAATACTAAATTCCAATTCCAAATTCCACTTCTAAATTCGAGTTTGAAATTCCACTTCCAAACTCCACTTCCAAATTCCAGTTCCAAATTTCAGTTCTAAATTACAATTTTAAATTTCACTTCCAACTTGCAGTTCCAAATTCCAATTCCAAATTCCACTTCTAAATTCGAGTTTCCAATTTCACTTCCAAAATCCAGTTCCAAATTTAAGTTCCAAATTCCACTTACAAATTCCTGTTCTGCATTTCAATTCTAAATTTCCCATCCAAATTCCAATTCCAAATTCCACTTCCAAATTCCAGTTCCAAATTCCACTTGCAAATTCCAGTTCTAAATTCCAATTCTAAATTTCATTTCCAAATTCCAGTTCCAAGGGGCAATTACCAAATGCAATTCTAAAATCCACTTCCACAGTCCCGATCCTAATTCCCCTTCCGATTTCCTTTTCCCATTTCTGATACTATACTTCTCTTCTGCATGTTGCACTTCAAGTGCATCCTGAAATTATGATTCCAGATTCAAATTACAACTCATCGATAAAAGTCTGCTTTCTAAGTACACTTTTAAATTTGTGTTTCAAATAACACTTCCAAATTCAATTTCCAAATTCAAATTCTATATTCAACTTCCAAATTTCACTTTCAAATTCCAGTTCTAAATTCCAATTCCAAATTCCAATTCTAAATTCCAATTCCAAATTCCAATTCCAAATTCCGCTTCGAAAATCCTCTTCCAAATTCCAATTCCAAATTCCACTTCTAAATTCGAATTTCAAATTCCACTTCTAAATTCCAGTTCCAAATTGACGTTCCAAATTCCACTCCCAAATTCCAGTTCTGAATTCCAATTCTAAATTTCACTTCCAAATTCCAGGATCGAAATTCCAATTTTTAATTCCACTTCCAAATTCCACTTCCATATTCCACTTCTAAATTCCAATTCCAAATTCCAATTCGAAATTCCACTTCCAAATTCCACTTACAAATTCCACTTCCATATTCCAGTTCTAAATTCCAATTCCAAATTCTGATTCCAAAATCCACTTCCAAATTCCAATTCTAAATTTTGCTTCCAAATTCCAGTTCCAAATTCTGCTTTTAAATTCCAGTTCTAAATTCCAATTCTAAATTTCACTTCCAAATTTCAGTATCAAATTCAAATTCTAAATTCCAATTCCAAATTACAGGTCCGAGCTCCAATTACCAAATGCTTTTCTGAAATACACTTCCACAATACAATTCCCATTCCCCTTCTGATTTCCTTTTCCAATTTATGATACTATAATTCTCTTCCACATGTCGCACTTCAAGTGCATCCTGAAATTTGGATTCCAGATTCACATTGCCCTTTTTTAAAAAAATTCTGTTTTCTAAGTACACTTGTAAATTTGTGTTTCAAATTCTAATTCCAAATTCCACCTGAAAATTCCAGTTTAAATTCCCATTCTTAATTCCACTTCCAAATTCAGGTAACAAATTACAATTCTAAAATCCACTTCCAAATTCCACTTCCATATTCCAGTTCTAAATTCCAATACTAAATTTCACTTCCAAATTCCAGTTCCAACCGCCAATTAACAAATGAAATTCTAAAATCCACTTCCACCGTGCCCATCCTAATTCCCCGTCTGATTCCCTTTTCCAAATTCTGATACTCTAATTCTCTTCCACATGTCGCACTTCAATTGTATCCTGAAATTATGATTCCAGATTTAATTTTCTCATTTTGAATAAAATTCTTCTTTCTAAGTACCCTTGTAAATTTATGTTTCAAATTCCAATTCCAAATTTCACTTACAAATTCCAGTTCCAAATTCCAATGGTAAATTCCAATTCCAAACTCCACTTCCAAATTCCACTTCTAAAGTCAAATTCCCAATTCTGCTTCAAAAATCCACTTACAAATTCCCGTTCCAAATTCGAGTTCCAACCTCCAATTACCAAATGCAATTCTAAAATTCACTTACACTCCCGTTCCCAATTCCCCATCTGCTTTCCTATTCCAGTTTCTGATACTATAATTCTCTTCCACATGTCGCATTTCAATTGCATACTGAAATGATGATTCCACATTCAAATTACAACTTATTAATAAAGTCTGCTTTCTAAGTACCCTTTAAAATTTGTGTTTCAAATTCCAATTCCACATTCAATTTCCAAATTCCAGTTCCAAATTGCAGTTCTAAATTCCACTTCCAAATTCCAGTTCC
Source organism: Notamacropus eugenii (assembly GCF_028372415.1). NCBI lineage: Eukaryota > Metazoa > Chordata > Mammalia > Diprotodontia > Macropodidae > Notamacropus > Notamacropus eugenii. Next base: position 65,867 of record NW_027325174.1, on the reverse strand, counting down.
AAATTCCAATTCTCCTTTTGACTTCCAAATTCTACTTCCAAATTCAAATACTAAATTCTAATTCCAAATTCCACTTCTAAATTCGAGTTTGAAATTCCACTTCCAAACTCCACTTCCAAATTCCAGTTCTAAATTTCAGTTCTAAATTACAATTTTAAATTTCACTTCCAACTTGCAGTTCCAAATTCCAATTCCAAATTCCACTTCTAAATTCGAGTTTCCAATTTCACTTCCAAAATCCAGTTCCAAATTTAAGTTCCAAATTCCACTTACAAATTCCTGTTCTGCATTTCAATTCTAAATTTGCCATCCAAATTCCAATTCCAAGTTCCACTTCCAAATTCCAGTTCCAAATTCCACTTGCAAATTCCAGTTCTAAATTCCAATTCTAAATTTCATTTCCAAATTCCAGTTCCAACGGGCAATTACCAAATGCAATTCTAAAATCCACTTCCACAGTGCCGATCCTAATTCCCCTTCCGATTTCCTTTTCCCGTTTCTGATACTATACTTCTCTTCTGCATGTCACACTTCAAGTGCATCCTGAAATTATGATTCCAGATTCAAATTACAACTCATCGATAAAAGTCTGCTTTCTAAGTACCCTTTAAAATTTGTGTTTCAAATAACACTTCCAAATTCAATTTCCAAATTCCAATTCTATCTTCAACTTCCAAATTCCACTTCCAAATTCCAGTTCTAAATTCCAATTCCAAATTCCACTTCTAAATTCGAATTTCAAATTCCACTTCTAAATTCCAGTTCCAAATTGAAGTTCCAAATTCCACTCCCAAATTCCAGTTCTGAATTCCAATTCTAAATTTCACTTCCAAATTCCAGGATCGAAATTCCAATTTTTAATTCCACTTCCAAATTCCACTTCCATATTCCACTTCTAAATTCCAATTCCAAAATCCACTTCCTAATTCCAGTTCCAAATTCTGCTTCCAAATTCCAGTTCTAAATTTCAATTCTAAATTTCACTTCCAAATTTCAGTATCAAATTCAAAATCTAAATTCCAATTCCAAATTACAGTTCCAAGCTCCAATTACCAAATGCTTTTCTGAAATACACTTCCACAATCCCATTCCCAATTGCCCTTCTGATTTCCTTTTCCAATTTCTGATACTATAATTCTCTTCCACATGTCGCACTTCAAGTGCATCCTGAAATTTGAATTCCAGATTCACATTGCCCTTTTTCAAAAAATTCTGCTTTCTAAGTACCCTTGTAAATTTGTGTTTCAAATTCTAATTCCAAATTCCACCTGAAAATTCCAGTTTAAATTCCCATTCTTAATTCCACTTCCAAATTCAGGTAACAAAATACAATTCTAAAATCCACTTCCAAATTCCACTTCCATATTCCAGTTCTAAATTCCAATACTAAATTTCACTTCCAAATTCCAGTTCCAACCGCCAATTAACAAATGAAATTCTAAAATCCACTTCCACCGTGCCCATCCTAATTCCCCGTCTGATTCCCTTTTCCAAGTTCTGATACTCTAATTCTCTTCCACATGTCGCACTTCAATTGTATCCTGAAATTATGATTCCAGATTTAATTTTCTCCTTTTGAATAAAATTCTTCTTTCCAAGTACCCTTGAAAATTTATGTTTCAAATTCCAATTCCAAATTTCACTTCCAAATTCCAGTTCCAAATTCCAATGGTAAATTCCAATTCCAAACTCCACTTCCAAATTCCACTTCTAAAGTCAAATTCCCAATTCTGCTTCAAAAATCCACTTCCAAATTCCCCTTCCAAATTCGAGTTCCAACCTCCAATTACCAAATGCAATTCTAAAATTCACTTACACTCCCGTTCCCAATTCCCCATCTGCTTTCCTACTCCAGTTTCTGATACTATAATTCTCTTCCACATGTCGCATTTCAATTGCATACTGAAATGATGATTCCACATTCAAATTACAACTTATTAATAAAGTCTGCTTTCTAAGTACCCTTTAAAATTTGTGTTTCAAATTCCAATTCCACATTCAATTTCCAAATTCCAGTTCCAAATTGCAGTTCTAAATTCCACTTCCAAATTCCAGTTCCAAATTCCAATTCTACATTCGACTTCCAAATTCTACTTCCAAATTCAAATACTAAATTTCAATTCCAAATTCCACTTCTAAATTCGAGTTTGAAATTCCACTTCCAAACTCCACTTCCAAATTCCAGTTCCAAATTTCAGTTCTAAATTACAATTTTAAATTTCACTTCCAAAATCCAGTTCCAAATTTAAGTTCCAAATTCCACTTACAACTTCCTGTTCTGCATTTCAATTCTAAATTTGCCATCCAAATTCCAATTCCAAGTTCCACTTCCAAATTCCAGTTCCAAATTCCACTTGCAAATTCCAGTTCTAAATTCCAATTCTAAATTTCATTTCCAAATTCCAGTTCCAAGGGGCAATTACCAAATGCAATTCTAAAATCCACTTCCACAGTCCCGATCCTAATTCCCCTTCCGATTTCCTTTTCCCGTTTCTGATACTATACTTCTCTTCTGCATGTTGCACTTCAAGTGCATCCTGAAATTATGATTCCAGATTCAAATTACAACTCATCGATAAAAGTCTGCTTTCTAAGTACCCTTTTAAATTTGTGTTTCAAATAACACTTCCAAATTCAATTTCCAAATTCAAATTCTATATTCAACTTCCAAATTCCACTTTCAAATTCCAGTTCTAAATTCCAATTCCAAATTCCAATTCTAAATTCCAATTCCAAATTCCAATTCCAAATTCCGCTTCGAAAATCCTCTTCCAAATTCCAATTCCAAATTCCACTTCTAAATTCGAATTTCAAATTCCACTTCTAAATTCCAGTTCCAAATTGACGTTCCAAATTCCACTCCCAAATTCCAGTTCTGAATTCCAATTCTAAATTTCACTTCCAAATTCCAGGATCGAAATTCCAATTTTTAATTCCACTTCCAAATTCCACTTCCATATTCCACTTCTAAATTCCAATTCCAAATTCCAATTCGAAATTCCACTTCCAAATTCCACTTACAAATTCCACTTCCATATTCCAGTTCTAAATTCCAATTCCAAATTCTGATTCCAAAATCCACTTCCAAATTCCAATTCCAAATTTTGCTTCCAAATTCCAGTTCCAAATTCTGCTTTTAAATTCCAGTTCTAAATTCCAATTCTAAATTTCACTTCCAAATTTCAGTATCAAATTCAAATTCTAAATTCCAATTCCAAATTACAGTTCCGAGCTCGAATTACCAAATGCTTTTCTGAAATACACTTCCACAATACAATTCCCATTCCCCTTCTGATTTCCTTTTCCAATTTCTGATACTATAATTCTCTTCCACATGTCGCACTTCAAGTGCATCCTGAAATTTGGATTCCAGATTCACATTGCCCTTTTTTAAAAAAATTCTGTTTTCTAAGTACACTTGTAAATTTGTGTTTCAAATTCTAATTCCAAATTCCACCTGAAAATTCCAGTTTAAATTCCCATTCTTAATTCCACTTCCAAATTCAGGTAACAAATTACAATTCTAAAATCCACTTCCAAATTCCACTTCCATATTCCAGTTCTAAATTCCAATACTAAATTTCACTTCCAAATTCCAGTTCCAACCGCCAATTAACAAATGAAATTCTAAAATCCACTTCCACCGTGCCCATCCTAATTCCCCGTCTGATTCCCTTTTCCAAATTCTGATACTCTAATTCTCTTCCACATGTCGCACTTCAATTGTATCCTGAAATTATGATTCCAGATTTAATTTTCTCATTTTGAATAAAATTCTTCTTTCTAAGTACCCTTGTAAATTTATGTTTCAAATTCCAATTCCAAATTTCACTTACAAATTCCAGTTCCAAATTCCAATGGTAAATTCCAATTCCAAACTCCACTTCCAAATTCCACTTCTAAAGTCAAATTCCCAATTCTGCTTCAAAAATCCACTTCCAAATTCCCGTTCCAAATTCGAGTTCCAACCTCCAATTACCAAATGCAATTCTAAAATTCACTTACACTCCCGTTCCCAATTCCCCATCTGCTTTCCTATTCCAGTTTCTGATACTATAATTCTCTTCCACATGTCGCATTTCAATTGCATACTGAAATGATGATTCCACATTCAAATTACAACTTATTAATAAAGTCTGCTTTCTAAGTACCCTTTAAAATTTGTGTTTCAAATTCCAATTCCACATTCAATTTCCAAATTCCAGTTCCAAATTGCAGTTCTAAATTCCACTTCCAAATTCCAGTTCCAAATTCCAATTCTACTTTTGACTTCCAAATTCTACTTCCAAATTCAAATACTAAATTCCAATTCCAAATTCCACTTCTAAATTCGAGTTTGAAATTCCACTTCCAAACTCCACTTCCAAATTCCAGTTCTAAATTTCAGTTCTAAATTAAAATTTTAAATTTCTCTTCCAACTTGCAGTTCCAAATTCCAATTCCAAATTCCACTTCTAAATTCGAGTTTCCAATTTCACTTCCAAAATCCAGTTCCAAATTTAAGTTCCAAATTCCACTTACAAATTCCTGTTCTGCATTTCAATTCTAAATTTCCCATCCAAATTCCAATTCCAAGTTCCACTTCCAAATTCCAGTTCCAAATTCCACTTGCAAATTCCAGTTCTAAATTCCAATTCTAAATTTCATTTCCAAATTCCAGTTCCAACGGGCAATTACCAAATGCAATTCTAAAATCCACTTCCACAGTCCCGATCCTAATTCCCCTTCCGATTTCCTTTTCCCGTTTCTGATACTATACTTCTCTTCTGCATGTCGCACTTCAAGTGCATCCTGAAATTATGATTCCAGATTCAAATTACAACTCATCGATAAAAGTCTGCTTTCTAAGTACCCTTTTAAATTTGTGTTTCAAATAACACTTCCAAATTCAATTTCCAAATTCCAATTCTATCTTCAACTTCCAAATTCCACTTCCAAATTCCAATTCTAAATTCCAATTCCAAATTCAAATTCCAAATTCCGCTTCGAAAATCCTCTTCCAAATTCCAATTCCAAATTCCACTTCTAAATTCGAATTTCAAATTCCACTTCTAAATTCCAGTTCCAAATTGAAGTTCCAAATTCCACTCCCAAATTCCAGTTCTGAATTCCAATTTTAAATTTCACTTCCAAATTCCAGGATCGAAATTCCAATTTTTAATTCCACTTCCATATTCCACTTCTAAATTCCAATTCCAAAATCCACTTCCTAATTCCAGTTCCAAATTCTGCTTCCAAATTCCAGTTCTAAATTTCAATTCTAAATTTCACTTCCAAATTTCAGTATCAAATTCAAATTCTAAATTCCAATTCCAAATTACAGTTCCAAGCTCCAATTACCAAATGCTTTTCTGAAATACACTTCCACAATCCCATTCCCAATTGCCCTTCTGATTTCCTTTTCCAATTTCTGATACTATAATTCTCTTCCACATGTCGCACTTCAAGTGCATCCTGAAATTTGAATTCCAGATTCACATTGCCCTTTTTCAAAAAATTCTGCTTTCTATGTACCCTTGTAAATTTGTGTTTCAAATTCTAATTCCAAATTCCACCTGAAAATTCCAGTTTAAATTCCCATTCTTAATTCCACTTCCAAATTCAGGTAACAAATTACAATTCTAAAATCCACTTCCAAATTCCACTTCCATATTCCAGTTCTAAATTCCAATACTAAATTTCACTTCCAAATTCCAGTTCCAACCGCCAATTAACAAATGAAATTCTAAAATCCACTTCCACCGTGCCCATCCTAATTCCCCGTCTGATTCCCTTTTCCAAATTCTGATACTCTAATTCTCTTCCACATGTCGCACTTCAATTGTATCCTGAAATTATGATTCCAGATTTAATTTTCTCATTTGGAATAAACTTCTTCTTTCCAAGTACCCTTGAAAATTTATGTTTCAAATTCCAATTCCAAATTTCACTTCCAAATTCCAGTTCCAAATTCCAATGGTAAATTCCAATTCCAAACTCCACTTCCAAATTCCACTTCTAAAGTCAAATTCCCAATTCTGCTTCAAAAATCCACTTCCAAATTCCCCTTCCAAATTCGAGTTCCAACCTCCAATTACCAAATGCAATTCTAAAATTCACTTACACTCCCGTTCCCAATTCCCCATCTGCTTTCCTATTCCAGTTTCTCATACTATAATTCTCTTCCACATGTCGCATTTCAATTGCATACTGAAATGATGATTCCACATTCAAATTACAACTTATTAATAAAGTCTGCTTTCTAAGTACCCTTTAAAATTTGTGTTTCAAATTCCAATTCCACATTCAATTTCCAAATTCCAGTTCCAAATTGCAGTTCTAAATTCCACTTCCAAATTCCAGTTCCAAATTCCAATTCTACTTTCGACTTCCAAATTCTACTTCCAAATTCAAATACTAAATTCCAATTCCAAATTCCACTTCTAAATTCGAGTTTGAAATTCCACATCCAAACTCCACTTCCAAATTCCAGTTCCAAATTTCAGTTCTAAATTACAATTTTAAATTTCACTTCCAACTTGCAGTTCCAAATTCCAATTCCAAATTCCACTTCTAAATTCGAGTTTCCAATTTCACTTCCAAAATCCAGTTCCAAATTTAAGTTCCAAATTCCACTTACAAATTCCTGTTCTGCATTTCAATTCTAAATTTCCCATCCAAATTCCAATTCCAAGTTCCACTTCCAAATTCCAGTTCCAAATTCCACTTGCAAATTCCAGTTCTAAATTCCAATTCTAAATTTCATTTCCAAATTCCAGTTCCAACGGGCAATTACCAAATGCAATTCTAAAATCCACTTCCACAGTCCCGATCCTAATTCCCCTTCCGATTTCCTTTTCCCGTTTCTGATACTATACTTCTCTTCTGCATGTCGCACTTCAAGTGCATCCTGAAATTATGATTCCAGATTCAAATTACAACTCATCGATAAAAGTCTGCTTTCTAAGTACCCTTTTAAATTTGTGTTTCAAATAACACTTCCAAATTCAATTTCCAAATTCCAATTCTATCTTCAACTTCCAAATTCCACTTCCAAATTCCAGTTCTAAATTCCAATTCCAAATTCCACTTCTAAATTCGAATTTCAAATTCCACTTCTAAATTCCAGTTCCAAATTGAAGTTCCAAATTCCACTCCCAAATTCCAGTTCTGAATTCCAATTCTAAATTTCACTTCCAAATTCCAGGATCGAAATTCCAATTTTTAATTCCACTTCCAAATTCCACTTCCATATTCCACTTCTAAATTCCAATTCCAAAATCCACTTCCTAATTCCAGTTCCAAATTCTGCTTCCAAATTCCAGTTCTAAATTTCAATTCTAAATTTCACTTCCAAATTTCAGTATCAAATTCAAAATCTAAATTCCAATTCCAAATTACAGTTCCAAGCTCCAATTACCAAATGCTTTTCTGAAATACACTTCCACAATCCCATTCCCAATTGCCCTTCTGATTTCCTTTTCCAATTTCTGATACTATAATTCTCTTCCACATGTCGCACTTCAAGTGCATCCTGAAATTTGAATTCCAGATTCACATTGCCCTTTTTCAAAAAATTCTGCTTTCTAAGTACCCTTGTAAATTTGTGTTTCAAATTCTAATTCCAAATTCCACCTGAAAATTCCAGTTTAAATTCCCATTCTTAATTCCACTTCCAAATTCAGGTAACAAATTACAATTCTAAAATCCACTTCCAAATTCCACTTCCATATTCCAGTTCTAAATTCCAATACTAAATTTCACTTCCAAATTCCAGTTCCAACCGCCAATTAACAAATGAAATTCTAAAATCCACTTCCACCGTGCCCATCCTAATTCCCCGTCTGATTCCCTTTTCCAAATTCTGATACTCTAATTCTCTTCCACATGTCGCACTTCAATTGTATCCTGAAATTATGATTCCAGATTTAATTTTCTCATTTTGAATAAACTTCTTCTTTCCAAGTACCCTTGAAAATTTATGTTTCAAATTCCAATTCCAAATTTCACTTCCAAATTCCAGTTCCAAATTCCAATGGTAAATTCCAATTCCAAACTCCACTTCCAAATTCCACTTCTAAAGTCAAATTCCCAATTCTGCTTCAAAAATCCACTTCCAAATTCCCCTTCCAAATTCGAGTTCCAACCTCCAATTACCAAATGCAATTCTAAAATTCACTTACACTCCCGTTCCCAATTCCCCATCTGCTTTCCTACTCCAGTTTCTGATACTATAATTCTCTTCCACATGTCGCATTTCAATTGCATACTGAAATGATGATTCCACATTCAAATTACAACTTATTAATAAAGTCTGCTTTCTAAGTACCCTTTAAAATTTGTGTTTCAAATTCCAATTCCACATTCAATTTCCAAATTCCAGTTCCAAATTGCAGTTCTAAATTCCACTTCCAAATTCCAGTTCCAAATTCCAATTCTACATTCGACTTCCAAATTCTACTTCCAAATTCAAATACTAAATTCCAATTCCAAATTCCACTTCTAAATTCGAGTTTGAAATTCCACTTCCAAACTCCACTTCCAAATTCCAGTTCCAAATTTCAGTTCTAAATTACAATTTTAAATTTCACTTCCAACTTGCAGTTCCAAATTCCAATTCCAAATTCCACTTCTAAATTCGAGTTTCCAATTTCACTTCCAAAATCCAGTTCCAAATTTAAGTTCCAAATTCCACTTACAAATTCCTGTTCTGCATTTCAATTCTAAATTTGCCATCCAAATTCCAATTCCAAGTTCCACTTCCAAATTCCAGTTCCAAATTCCACTTGCAAATTCCAGTTCTAAATTCCAATTCTAAATTTCATTTCCAAATTCCAGTTCCAAGGGGCAATTACCAAATGCAATTCTAAAATCCACTTCCACAGTCCCGATCCTAATTCCCCTTCCGATTTCCTTTTCCCGTTTCTGATACGATACTTCTCTTATGCATGTTGCACTTCAAGTGCATCCTGAAATTATGATTCCAGATTCAAATTACAACTCATCGATAAAAGTCTGCTTTCTAAGTACCCTTTTAAATTTGTGTTTCAAATAACACTTCCAAATTCAATTTCCAAATTCAAATTCTATATTCAACTTCCAAATTCCACTTTCAAATTCCAGTTCTAAATTCCAATTCTAAATTCCAATTCCAAATTCCAATTCCAAATTCCGCTTCGAAAATCCTCTTCCAAATTCCAATTCCAAATTCCACTTCTAAATTCGAATTTCAAATTCCACTTCTAAATTCCAGTTCCAAATTGACGTTCCAAATTCCACTCCCAAATTTCAGTTCTGAATTCCAATTCTAAATTTCACTTCCAAATTCCAGGATCGAAATTCCAATTTTTAATTCCACTTCCAAATTCCACTTCCATATTCCACTTCTAAATTCCAATTCCAAATTCCAATTCGAAATTCCACTTCCAAATTCCACTTACAAATTCCACTTCCATATTCCAGTTCTAAATTCCAATTCCAAATTCTGATTCCAAAATCCACTTCCAAATTCCAATTCCAAATTTTGCTTCCAAATTCCAGTTCCAAATTCTGCTTTTAAATTCCAGTTCTAAATTCCAATTCTAAATTTCACTTCCAAATTTCAGTATCAAATTCAAATTCTAAATTCCAATTCCAAATTACAGTTCCGAGCTCCAATTACCAAATGCTTTTCTGAAATACACTTCCACAATACAATTCCCATTCCCCTTCTGATTTCCTTTTCCAATTTCTGATACTATAATTCTCTTCCACATGTCGCACTTCAAGTGCATCCTGAAATTTGGATTCCAGATTCACATTGCCCTTTTTTAAAAAAATTCTGTTTTCTAAGTACACTTGTAAATTTGTGTTTCAAATTCTAATTCCAAATTCCACCTGAAAATTCCAGTTTAAATTCCCATTCTTAATTCCACTTCCAAATTCAGGTAACAAATTACAATTCTAAAATCCACTTCCAAATTCCACTTCCATATTCCAGTTCTAAATTCCAATACTAAATTTCACTTCCAAATTCCAGTTCCAACCGCCAATTAACAAATGAAATTCTAAAATCCACTTCCACCGTGCCCATCCTAATTCCCCGTCTGATTCCCTTTTCCAAATTCTGATACTCTAATTCTCTTCCACATGTCGCACTTCAATTGTATCCTGAAATTATGATTCCAGATTTAATTTTCTCATTTTGAATAAACTTCTTCTTTCTAAGTACCCTTGTAAATTTAAGTTTCAAATTCCAATTCCAAATTTCACTTCCAAATTCCAGTTCCAAATTCCAATGGTAAATTCCAATTCCAAACTCCACTTCCAAATTCCACTTCTAAAGTCAAATTCCCAATTCTGCTTCAAAAATCCACTTCCAAATTCCCCTTCCAAATTCGAGTTCCAACCTCCAATTACCAAATGCAATTCTAAAATTCACTTACACTCCCGTTCCCAATTCCCCATCTGCTTTCCTATTCCAGTTTCTCATACTATAATTCTCTTCCACATGTCGCATTTCAATTGCATACTGAAATGATGATTCCACATTCAAATTACAACTTATCAATAAAGTCTGCTTTCTAAGTACCCTTTCAAATTTGTGTTTCAAATTCCAATTCCACATTCAATTTCCAAATTCCAGTTCCAAATTGCAGTTCTAAATTCCACTTCCAAATTCCAGTTCCAAATTCCAGTTCCAAATTCCAATTCTACATTCGACTTCCAAATTCTACTTCCAAATTCAAATACTAAATTCCAATTCCAAATTCCACTTCTAAATTCGAGTTTGAAATTCCACTTCCAAACTCCACTTCCAAATTCCAGTTCCAAATTTCAGTTCTAAATTACAATTTTAAATTTCACTTCCAACTTGCAGTTCCAAATTCCAATTCCAAATTCCACTTCTAAATTCGAGTTTCAAATTTCACTTCCAAAATCCAGTTCCAAATTTAAGTTCCAAATTCCACTTACAAATTCCTGTTCTGCATTTCAATTCTAAATTTCCCATCCAAATTCCAATTCCAAGTTCCACTTCCAAATTCCAGTTCCAAATTCCACTTGCAAATTCCAGTTCTAAATTCCACTTCCAAATTCCAATTCTAAATTCCAATTCCAAATTCCAATTCCAAATTCCGCTTCGAAAATCCTCTTCCAAATTCCAATTCCAAATTCCACTTCTAAATTCGAATTTCAAATTCCACTTCTAAATTCCAGTTCCAAATTGACGTTCCAAATTCCACTCCCAAATTCCAGTTCTGAATTCCAATTCTAAATTTCACTTCCAAATTCCAGGATCGAAATTCCAATTTTTAATTCCACTTCCAAATTCCACTTCCATATTCCACTTCTAAATTCCAATTCCAAATTCCAATTCGAAATTCCACTTCCAAATTCCACTTACAAATTCCACTTCCATATTCCAGTTCTAAATTCCAATTCCAAATTCTGATTCCAAAATCCACTTCCAAATTCCAATTCCAAATTTTGCTTCCAAATTCCAGTTCCAAATTCTGCTTTTAAATTCCAGTTCTAAATTCCAATTCTAAATTTCACTTCCAAATTTCAGTATCAAATTCAAATTCTAAATTCCAATTCCAAATTACAGTTCCGAGCTCCAATTACCAAATGCTTTTCTGAAATACACTTCCACAATACAATTCCCATTCCCCTTCTGATTTCCTTTTCCAATTTCTGATACTATAATTCTCTTCCACATGTCGCACTTCAAGTGCATCCTGAAATTTGAATTCCAGATTCACATTGCTTCTTTTTAATAAAATTCTGCTTTCTAAGTACCCTTGTAAATTTGTGTTTCAAATTCTAATTCCAAATTCCACCTGAAAATTCCAGTTTAAATTCCCATTCTTAATTCCACTTCCAAATTCAGGTAACAAATTACAATTCTAAAATCCACTTCCAAATTCCACTTCCATATTCCAGTTCTAAATTCCAATACTAAATTTCACTTCCAAATTCCAGTTCCAACCGCCAATTAACAAATGAAATTCTAAAATCCACTTCCACCGTGCCCATCCTAATTCCCCGTCTGATTCCCTTTTCCAAATTCTGATACTCTAATTCTCTTCCAGATGTCGCACTTCAATTGTATCCTGAAATTATGATTCCAGATTTAATTTTCTCATTTTGAATAAACTTCTTCTTTCCAAGTACCCTTGAAAATTTATGTTTCAAATTCCAATTCCAAATTTCACTTCCAAATTCCAGTTCCAAATTCCAATGGTAAATTCCAATTCCAAACTCCACTTCCAAATTCCACTTCTAAAGTCAAATTCCCAATTCTGCTTCAAAAATCCACTTCCAAATTCCCCTTCCAAATTCGAGTTCCAACCTCCAATTACCAAATGCAATTCTAAAATTCACTTACACTCCCGTTCCCAATTCCCCATCTGCTTTCCTATTCCAGTTTCTCATACTATAATTCTCTTCCACATGTCGCATTTCAATTGCATACTGAAATGATGATTCCACATTCAAATTACAACTTATTAATAAAGTCTGCTTTCTAAGTACCCTTTAAAATTTGTGTTTCAAATTCCAATTCCACATTCAATTTCCAAATTCCAGTTCCAAATTGCAGTTCTAAATTCCACTTCCAAATTCCAGTTCCAAATTCCAATTCTACATTCGACTTCCAAATTCTACTTCCAAATTCAAATACTAAATTCCAATTCCAAATTCCACTTCTAAATTCGAGTTTGAAATTCCACTTCCAAACTCCACTTCCAAATTCCAGTTCCAAATTTCAGTTCTAAATTACAATTTTAAATTTCACTTCCAACTTGCAGTTCCAAATTCCAATTCCAAATTCCACTTCTAAATTCGAGTTTCCAATTTCACTTCCAAAATCCAGTTCCAAATTTAAGTTCCAAATTCCACTTACAAATTCCTGTTCTGCATTTCAATTCTAAATTTCCCATCCAAATTCCAATTCCAAGTTCCACTTCCAAATTCCAGTTCCAAATTCCACTTGCAAATTCCAGTTCTAAATTCCAATTCTAAATTTCATTTCCAAATTCCAGTTCCAAGGGGCAATTACCAAATGCAATTCTAAAATCCACTTCCACAGTCCCGATCCTAATTCCCCTTCCGATTTCCTTTTCCCGTTTCTGATACTATACTTCTCTTCTGCATGTCGCACTTCAAGTGCATCCTGAAATTATGATTCCAGATTCAAATTACAACTCATCGATAAAAGTCTGCTTTCTAAGTACCCTTTGAAATTTGTGTTTCAAATAACACTTCCAAATTCAATTTCCAAATTCCAATTCTATCTTCAACTTCCAAATTCCACTTCCAAATTCCAGTTCTAAATTCCAATTCCAAATTCCAATTCTAAATTCCAATTCCAAATTCCAATTCCAAATTCCGCTTCGAAAATCCTCTTCCAAATTCCAATTCCAAATTCCACTTCTAAATTCGAATTTCAAATTCCACTTCTAAATTCCAGTTCCAAATTGACGTTCCAAATTCCACTCCCAAATTCCAGTTCTGAATTCCAATTCTAAATTTCACTTCCAAATACCAGGATCGAAATTCCAATTTTTAATTCCACTTCCAAATTCCACTTCCATATTCCACTTCTAAATTCCAATTCCAAAATCCACTTCCAAATTCCAATTCCAAATTCCAGTTCTAAATTCCAATTCTAAATTTCACTTCCAAATTTCAGTATCAAATTCCAATTCTAAATTCCAATTCCAAATTACAGTTCCAAGCTCCAATTACCAAATGCTTTTCTGAAATACACTTCCACAATCCCATTCTCAATTGCCCTTCTGATTTCCTTTTCCAATTTCTGATACTATAATTCTCTTCCACATGTCGCACTTCAAGTGCATCCTGAAATTTTGATTCCAGATTCACATTGCTTCTTTTTAATAAAATTCTGCTTTCTAAGTACCCTTGTAAATTTGTGTTTCAAATTCTAATTCCAAATTCCACCTGAAAATTCCAGTTTAAATTCCCATTCTTAATTCCACTTCCAAATTCAGGTAACAAATTACAATTCTAAAATCCACTTCCAAATTCCACTTCCATATTCCAGTTCTAAATTCCAATACTAAATTTCACTTCCAAATTCCAGTTCCAACCGCCAATTAACAAATGAAATTCTAAAATCCACTTCCACCGTGCCCATCCTAATTCCCCGTCTGATTCCCTTTTCCAAATTCTGATACTCTAATTCTCTTCCACATGTCGCACTTCAATTGTATCCTGAAATTATGATTCCAGATTTAATTTTCTCATTTTGAATAAACTTCTTCTTTCTAAGTACCCTTGTAAATTTAAGTTTCAAATTCCAATTCCAAATTTCACTTCCAAATTCCAGTTCCAAATTCCAATGGTAAATTCCAATTCCAAACTCCACTTCCAAATTCCACTTCTAAAGTCAAATTCCCAATTCTGCTTCAAAAATCCACTTCCAAATTCCCGTTCCAAATTCGAGTTCCAACCTCCAATTACCAAATGCAATTCTAAAATTCACTTACACTCCCGTTCCCAATTCCCCATCTGCTTTCCTATTCCAGTTTCTGATACTATAATTCTCTTCCACATGTCGCATTTCAATTGCATACTGAAATGATGATTCCACATTCAAATTACAACTCATCAATAAAGTCTGCTTTCTAAGTACCCTTTCAAATTTGTGTTTCAAATTCCAATTCCACATTCAATTTCCAAATTCCAGTTCCAAATTGCAGTTCTAAATTCCACTTCCAAATTCCTGTTCCAAATTCCAGTTCCAAATTCCAATTCTACATTCGACATCCAAATTCTACTTCCAAATTCAAATACTAAATTCCAATTCCAAATTCCACTTCTAAATTCGAGTTTGAAATTCCACTTCCAAACTCCACTTCCAAATTCCAGTTCCAAATTTCAGTTCTAAATTACAATTTTAAATTTCACTTCCAACTTGCAGTTCCAAATTCCAATTCCAAATTCCACTTCTAAATTCGAGTTTCAAATTTCACTTCCAAAATCCAGTTCCAAATTTAAGTTCCAAATTCCACTTACAAATTCCTGTTCTGCATTTCAATTCTAAATTTTCCATCCAAATTCCAATTCCAAGTTCCACTTCCAAATTCCAGTTCCAAATTCCACTTGCAAATTCCAGTTCTAAATTCCACTTCCAAATTCCAATTCTAAATTCCAATTCCAAATTCCAATTCCAAATTCCGCTTCGAAAATCCTCTTCCAAATTCCAATTCCAAATTCCACTTCTAAATTCGAATTTCAAATTCCACTTCTAAATTCCAGTTCCAAATTGACGTTCCAAATTCCACTCCCAAATTCCAGTTCTGAATTCCAATTCTAAATTTCACTTCCAAATTCCAGGATCGAAATTCCAAATTTTAATTCCACTTCCAAATTCCACTTCCATATTCCACTTCTAAATTCCAATTCCAAATTCCAATTCGAAATTCCACTTCCAAATTCCACTTACAAATTCCACTTCCATATTCCAGTTCTAAATTCCAATTCCAAATTCTGATTCCAAAATCCACTTCCAAATTCCAATTCCAAATTTTGCTTCCAAATTACAGTTCCAAATTCTGCTTTTAAATTCCAGTTCTAAATTCCAATTCTAAATTTCACTTCCAAATTTCAGTATCAAATTCAAATTCTAAATTCCAATTCCAAATTACAGTTCCGAGCTCCAATTACCAAATGCTTTTCTGAAATACACTTCCACAATACAATTCCCATTCCCCTTCTGATTTCCTTTTCCAATTTCTGATACTATAATTCTCTTCCACATGTCGCACTTCAAGTGCATCCTGAAATTTGGATTCCAGATTCATATTGCCCTTTTTTAAAAAAATTCTGTTTTCTAAGTACACTTGTAAATTTGTGTTTCAAATTCTAATTCCAAATTCCACCTGAAAATTCCAGTTTAAATTCCCATTCTTAATTCCACTTCCAAATTCAGGTAACAAATTACAATTCTAAAATCCACTTCCAAATTCCACTTCCATATTCCAGTTCTAAATTCCAATACTAAATTTCACTTCCCAATTCCAGTTCCAACCGCCAATTAACAAATGAAATTCTAAAATCCACTTCCACCGTGCCCATCCTAATTCCCCGTCTGATTCCCTTTTCCAAATTCTGATACTCTAATTCTCTTCCACATGTCGCACTTCAATTGTATCCTGAAATTATGATTCCAGATTTAATTTTCTCATTTTGAATAAACTTCTTCTTTCTAAGTACCCTTGTAAATTTAAGTTTCAAATTCCAATTCCAAATTTCACTTACAAATTCCAGTTCCAAATTCCAATGGTAAATTCCAATTCCAAACTCCACTTCCAAATTCCACTTCTAAAGTCAAATTCCCAATTCTGCTTCAAAAATCCACTTCCAAATTCCCGTTCCAAATTCGAGTTCCAACCTCCAATTACCAAATGCAATTCTAAAATTCACTTACACTCCCGTTCCCAATTCCCCATCTGCTTTCCTATTCCAGTTTCTGATACTATAATTCTCTTCCACATGTCGCATTTCAATTGCATACTGAAATGATGATTCCACATTCAAATTACAACTTATTAATAAAGTCTGCTTTCTAAGTACCCTTTAAAATTTGTGTTTCAAATTCCAATTCCACATTCAATTTCCAAATTCCAGTTCCAAATTGCAGTTCTAAATTCCACTTCCAAATTCCAGTTCCAAATTCCAATTCTACTTTCGACTTCCAAATTCTACTTCCAAATTCAAATACTAAATTCCAATTTCAAATTCCACTTCTAAATTCGAGTTTGAAATTCCACTTCCAAACTCCACTTCCAAATTCCAGTTCTAAATTTCAGTTCTAAATTACAATTTTAAATTTCTCTTCCAACTTGCAGTTCCAAATTCCAATTCCAAATTCCACTTCTAAATTCGAGTTTCCAATTTCACTTCCAAAATCCAGTTCCAAATTTAAGTTCCAAATTCCACTTACAAATTCCTGTTCTGCATTTCAATTCTAAATTTCCCATCCAAATTCCAATTCCAAGTTCCACTTCCAAATTCCAGTTCCAAATTCCACTTGCAAATTCCAGTTCTAAATTCCAATTCTAAATTTCATTTCCAAATACCAGTTCCAAGGGGCAATTACCAAATGCAATTCTAAAATCCACTTCCACAGTCCCGATCCTAATTCCCCTTCCGATTTCCTTTTCCCGTTTCTGATACTATAATTCTCTTCTGCATGTCGCACTTCAAGTGCATCCTGAAATTATGATTCCAGATTCAAATTACAACTCATCGATAAAAGTCTGCTTTCTAAGTACCCTTTTAAATTTGTGTTTCAAATAACACTTCCAAATTCAATTTCCAAATTCCAATTCTATCTTCAACTTCCAAATTCCACTTCCAAATTCCAGTTCTAAATTCCAATTCCAAATTCCAATTCTAAATTCCAATTCCAAATTCCAATTCCAAATTCCGCTTCGAAAATCCTCTTCCAAATTCCAATTCCAAATTCCACTTCTAAATTCGAATTTCAAATTGCACTTCTAAATTCCAGTTCCAAAATTGAAGTTCCAAATTCCACTCCCAAATTCCAGTTCTGAATTACAATTCTAAATTTCACTTCCAAATTCCAGGATCGAAATTCCAATTTTTAATTCCACTTCCAAATTCCACTTCCATATTCCACTTCTAAATTCTAATTCCAAATTCCAATTCGAAATTCCACTTACAAATTTCAATTCCAAATTCCACTTCCATATTCCACTTCTAAATTCCAATTCCAAAATCCACTTCCTAATTCCAATTCCAAATTCTGCTTCCAAATTCCAGTTCTAAATTCCAATTCTAAATTTCACTTCCAAATTTCAGTATCAAATTCAAATTCTAAATTCCAATTCCAAATTACAGTTCCAAGCTCCAATTACCAAATGCTTTTCTGAAATACACTTCCACAATCGCATTCTCAATTGCCCTTCTGATTTCCTTTTCCAATTTCTGATACTATAATTCTCTTCCACATGTCGCACTTCAAGTGCATCCTGAAATTTGGATTCCAGATTCACATTGCCCTTTTTCAAAAAATTCTGCTTTCTAAGTACCCTTGTAAATTTGTGTTTCAAATTCTAATTCCAAATTCCACCTGAAAATTCCAGTTTAAATTCCCATTCTTAATTCCACTTCCAAATTCAGGTAACAAATTACAATTCTAAAATCCACTTCCAAATTCCACTTCCATATTCCAGTTCTAAATTCCAATACTAAATTTCACTTCCAAATTCCAGTTCCAACCGCCAATTAACAAATGAAATTCTAAAATCCACTTCCACCGTGCCCATCCTAATTCCCCGTCTGATTCCCTTTTCCAAATTCTGATACTCTAATTCTCTTCCACATGTCGCACTTCAATTGTATCCTGAAATTATGATTCCAGATTTAATTTTCTCATTTGGAATAAACTTCTTCTTTCCAAGTACCCTTGAAAATTTATGTTTCAAATTCCAATTCCAAATTTCACTTCCAAATTCCAGTTCCAAATTCCAATGGTAAATTCCAATTCCAAACTCCACTTCCAAATTCCACTTCTAAAGTCAAATTCCCAATTCTGCTTCAAAAATCCACTTCCAAATTCCCCTTCCAAATTCGAGTTCCAACCTCCAATTACCAAATGCAATTCTAAAATTCACTTACACTCCCGTTCCCAATTCCCCATCTGCTTTCCTATTCCAGTTTCTGATACTATAATTCTCTTCCACATGTCGCATTTCAATTGCATACTGAAATGATGATTCCACATTCAAATTACAACTTATTAATAAAGTCTGCTTTCTAAGTACCCTTTAAAATTTGTGTTTCAAATTCCAATTCCACATTCAATTTCCAAATTCCAGTTCCAAATTGCAGTTCTAAATTCCACTTCCAAATTCCAGTTCCAAATTCCAATTCTACTTTCGACTTCCAAATTCTACTTCCAAATTCAAATACTAAATTCCAATTTCAAATTCCACTTCTAAATTCGAGTTTGAAATTCCACTTCCAAACTCCACTTCCAAATTCCAGTTCTAAATTTCAGTTCTAAATTACAATTTTAAATTTCTCTTCCAACTTGCAGTTCCAAATTCCAATTCCAAATTCCACTTCTAAATTCGAGTCTCCAATTTCACTTCCAAAATCCAGTTCCAAATTTAAGTTCCAAATTCCACTTACAAATTCCTGTTCTGCATTTCAATTCTAAATTTCCCATCCAAATTCCAATTCCAAGTTCCACTTCCAAATTCCAGTTCCAAATTCCACTTGCAAATTCCAGTTCTAAATTCCAATTCTAAATTTCATTTCCAAATACCAGTTCCAAGGGGCAATTACCAAATGCAATTCTAAAATCCACTTCCACAGTCCCGATCCTAATTCCCCTTCCGATTTCCTTTTCCCGTTTCTGATACTATAATTCTCTTCTGCATGTCGCACTTCAAGTGCATCCTGAAATTATGATTCCAGATTCAAATTACAACTCATCGATAAAAGTCTGCTTTCTAAGTACCCTTTTAAATTTGTGTTTCAAATAACACTTCCAAATTCAATTTCCAAATTCCAATTCTATCTTCAACTTCCAAATTCCACTTCCAAATTCCAGTTCTAAATTCCAATTCCAAATTCCAATTCTAAATTCCAATTCCAAATTCCAATTCCAAATTCCGCTTCGAAAATCCTCTTCCAAATTCCAATTCCAAATTCCACTTCTAAATTCGAATTTCAAATTCCACTTCTAAATTCCAGTTCCAAAATTGAAGTTCCAAATTCCACTCCCAAATTCCAGTTCTGAATTCCAATTCTAAATTTCACTTCCAAATTCCAGGATCGAAATTCCAATTTTTAATTCCACTTCCAAATTCCACTTCCATATTCCACTTCTAAATTCTAATTCCAAATTCCAATTCGAAATTCCACTTACAAATTTCAATTCCAAATTCCACTTCCATATTCCACTTCTAAATTCCAATTCCAAAATCCACTTCCTAATTCCAATTCCAAATTCTGCTTCCAAATTCCAGTTCTAAATTCCAATTCTAAATTTCACTTCCAAATTTCAGTATCAAATTCAAATTCTAAATTCCAATTCCAAATTACAGTTCCAAGCTCCAATTACCAAATGCTTTTCTGAAATACACTTCCACAATCGCATTCTCAATTGCCCTTCTGATTTCCTTTTCCAATTTCTGATACTATAATTCTCTTCCACATGTCGCACTTCAAGTGCATCCTGAAATTTGGATTCCAGATTCACATTGCCCTTTTTCAAAAAATTCTGCTTTCTAAGTACCCTTGTAAATTTGTGTTTCAAATTCTAATTCCAAATTCCACCTGAAAATTCCAGTTTAAATTCCCATTCTTAATTCCACTTCCAAATTCAGGTAACAAATTACAATTCTAAAATCCACTTCCAAATTCCACTTCCATATTCCAGTTCTAAATTCCAATACTAAATTTCACTTCCAAATTCCAGTTCCAACCGCCAATTAACAAATGAAATTCTAAAATCCACTTCCACCGTGCCCATCCTAATTCCCCGTCTGATTCCCTTTTCCAAATTCTGATACTCTAATTCTCTTCCACATGTCGCACTTCAATTGTATCCTGAAATTATGATTCCAGATTTAATTTTCTCATTTTGAATAAACTTCTTCTTTCCAAGTACCCTTGAAAATTTATGTTTCAAATTCCAATTCCAAATTTCACTTCCAAATTCCAGTTCCAAATTCCAATGGTAAATTCCAATTCCAAACTCCACTTCCAAATTCCACTTCTAAAGTCAAATTCCCAATTCTGCTTCAAAAATCCACTTCCAAATTCCCGTTCCAAATTTGAGTTCCAACCTCCAATTACCAAATGCAATTCTAAAATTCACTTACACTCCCGTTCCCAATTCCCCATCTGCTTTCCTAATCCAGTTTCTGATACTATAATTCTCTTCCACATGTCGCATTTCAATTGCATACTGAAATGATAATTCCACATTCAAATTACAACTTATTAATAAAGTCTGCTTTCTAAGTACCCTTTAAAATTTGTGTTTCAAATTCCAATTCCACATTCAATTTCCAAATTCCAGTTCCAAATTGCAGTTCTAAATTCCACTTCCAAATTCCAGTTCCAAATTCCAATTCTACATTCGACTTCCAAATTCTACTTCCAAATTCAAATACTAAATTCCAATTCCAAATTCCACTTCTAAATTCGAGTTTGAAATTCCACTTCCAAACTCCACTTCCAAATTCCAGTTCCAAATTTCAGTTCTAAATTACAATTTTAAATTTCACTTCCAACTTGCAGTTCCAAATTCCAATTCCAAATTCCACTTCTAAATTCGAGTTTCCAATTTCACTTCCAAAATCCAGTTCCAAATTTAAGTTCCAAATTCCACTTACAAATTCCTGTTCTGCATTTCAATTCTAAATTTCCCATCCAAATTCCAATTCCAAGTTCCACTTCCAAATTCCAGTTCCAAATTCCACTTGCAAATTCCAGTTCTAAATTCCAATTCTAAATTTCATTTCCAAATTCCAGTTCCAACGGGCAATTACCAAATGCAATTCTAAAATCCACTTCCACAGTCCCGATCCTAATTCCCCTTCCGATTTCCTTTTCCCGTTTCTGATACTATACTTCTCTTCTGCATGTCGCACTTCAAGTGCATCCTGAAATTATGATTCCAGATTCAAATTACAACTCATCGATAAAAGTCTGCTTTCTAAGTACCCTTTGAAATTTGTGTTTCAAATAACACTTCCAAATTCAATTTCCAAATTCCAATTCTATCTTCAACTTCCAAATTCCACTTCCAAATTCCAGTTCTAAATTCCAATTCCAAATTCCAATTCTAAATTCCAATTCCAAATTCCAATTCCAAATTCCGCTTCGAAAATCCTCTTCCAAATTCCAATTCCAAATTCCACTTCTAAATTCGAATTTCAAATTCCACTTCTAAATACCAGTTCCAAATTGACGTTCCAAATTCCACTCCCAAATTCCAGTTCTGAATTCCAATTCTAAATTTCACTTCCAAATTCCAGGATCGAAATTCCAATTTTTAATTCCACTTCCAAATTCCACTTCCATTTTCCACTTCTAAATTCCAATTCCAAAATCCACTTCCAAATTCCAATTCCAAATTCTGCTTCCAAATTCCAGTTCTAAATTCCAATTCTAAATTTCACTTCCAAATTTCAGTATCAAATTCAAATTCTAAATTCCAATTCCAAATTACAGTTCCAAGCTCCAATTACCAAATGCTTTTCTGAAATACACTTCCACAATCCCATTCTCAATTGCCCTTCTGATTTCCTTTTCCAATTTCTGATACTATAATTCTCTTCCACATGTCGCACTTCAAGTGCATCCTGAAATTTTGATTCCAGATTCACATTGCTTCTTTTTAATAAAATTCTGCTTTCTAAGTACCCTTGTAAATTTGTGTTTCAAATTCTAATTCCAAATTCCACCTGAAAATTCCAGTTTAAATTCCCATTCTTAATTCCACTTCCAAATTCAGGTAACAAATTACAATTCTAAAATCCACTTCCAAATTCCACTTCCATATTCCAGTTCTAAATTCCAATACTAAATTTCACTTCCAAATTCCAGTTCCAACCGCCAATTAACAAATGAAATTCTAAAATCCACTTCCACCGTGCCCATCCTAATTCCCCGTCTGATTCCCTTTTCCAAATTCTGATACTCTAATTCTCTTCCACATGTCGCACTTCAATTGTATCCTGAAATTATGATTCCAGATTTAATTTTCTCATTTTGAATAAACTTCTTCTTTCCAAGTACCCTTGAAAATTTATGTTTCAAATTCCAATTCCAAATTTCACTTCCAAATTCCAGTTCCAAATTCCAATGGTAAATTCCAATTCCAAACTCCACTTCCAAATTCCACTTCTAAAGTCAAATTCCCAATTCTGCTTCAAAAATCCACTTCCAAATTCCCCTTCCAAATTCGAGTTCCAACCTCCAATTACCAAATGCAATTCTAAAATTCACTTACACTCCCGTTCCCAATTCCCCATCTGCTTTCCTATTCCAGTTTCTCATACTATAATTCTCTTCCACATGTCGCATTTCAATTGCATACTGAAATGATGATTCCACATTCAAATTACAACTTATTAATAAAGTCTGCTTTCTAAGTACCCTTTAAAATTTGTGTTTCAAATTCCAATTCCACATTCAATTTCCAAATTCCAGTTCCAAATTGCAGTTCTAAATTCCACTTCCAAATTCCAGTTCCAAATTCCAATTCTACTTTCGACTTCCAAATTCTACTTCCAAACTCAAATACTAAATTCCAATTCCAAATTCCACTTCTAAATTCGAGTTTGAAATTCCACTTCCAAACTCCACTTCCAAATTCCAGTTCCAAATTTCAGTTCTAAATTACAATTTTAAATTTCACTTCCAACTTGCAGTTCCAAATTCCAATTCCAAATTCCACTTCTAAATTCGAGTTTCCAATTTCACTTCCAAAATCCAGTTCCAAATTTAAGTTCCAAATTCCACTTACAAATTCCTGTTCTGCATTTCAATTCTAAATTTCCCATCCAAATTCCAATTCCAAGTTCCACTTCCAAATTCCAGTTCCAAATTCCACTTGCAAATTCCAGTTCTAAATTCCAATTCTAAATTTCGTTTCCAAATTCCAGTTCCAAGGGGCAATTACCAAATGCAATTCTAAAATCCACTTCCACAGTCCCGATCCTAATTCCCCTTCCGATTTCCTTTTCCCGTTTCTGATACTATACTTCTCTTCTGCATGTCGCACTTCAAGTGCATCCTGAAATTATGATTCCAGATTCAAATTACAACTCATCGATAAAAGTCTGCTTTCTAAGTACCCTTTTAAATTTGTGTTTCAAATAACACTTCCAAATTCAATTTCCAAATTCCAATTCTATATTCAACTTCCAAATTCCACTTCCAAATTCCAGTTCTAAATTCCAATTCCAAATTCCAATTCTAAATTCCAATTCCAAATTCCAATTCCAAATTCCGCTTCGAAAATCCTCTTCCAAACTCCAATTCCAAATTCCACTTCTAAACTCGAATTTCAAATTCCACTTCTAAATTCCAGTTCCAAATTGAAGTTCCAAATTCCACTCACAAATTCCAGTTCTGAATTCCAATTCTAAATTTCACTTCCAAATTCCAGGATCGAAATTCCAATTTTTAATTCCACTTCCAAATTCCACTTCCGTATTCCACTTCTAAATTCCAATTCCAAAATCCACTTCCAAATTCCAATTCCAAATTCTGCTTCCAAATTCCAGTTCTAAATTCCAATTCTAAATTTCACTTCCAAATTTCAGTATCAAATTCAAATTCTAAATTCCAATTCCAAATTACAGTTCCAAGCTCCAATTACCAAATGCTTTTCTGAAATACACTTCCACAATCGCATTCTCAATTGCCCTTCTGATTTCCTTTTCCAATTTCTGATACTATAATTCTCTTCCACATGTCGCACTTCAAGTGCATCCTGAAATTTGGATTCCAGATTCACATTGCCCTTTTTCAAAAAATTCTGCTTTCTAAGTACCCTTGTAAATTTGTGTTTCAAATTCTAATTCCAAATTCCACCTGAAAATTCCAGTTTAAATTCCCATTCTTAATTCCACTTCCAAATTCAGGTAACAAATTACAATTCTAAAATCCACTTCCAAATTCCACTTCCATATTCCAGTTCTAAATTCCAATACTAAATTTCACTTCCAAATTCCAGTTCCAACCGCCAATTAACAAATGAAATTCTAAAATCCACTTCCACCGTGCCCATCCTAATTCCCCGTCTGATTCCCTTTTCCAAATTCTGATACTCTAATTCTCTTCCACATGTCGCACTTCAATTGTATCCTGAAATTATGATTCCAGATTTAATTTTCTCATTTTGAATAAACTTCTTCTTTCCAAGTACCCTTGAAAATTTATGTTTCAAATTCCAATTCCAAATTTCACTTCCAAATTCCAGTTCCAAATTCCAATGGTAAATTCCAATTCCAAACTCCACTTCCAAATTCCACTTCTAAAGTCAAATTCCCAATTCTGCTTCAAAAATCCACTTCCAAATTCCCGTTCCAAATTTGAGTTCCAACCTCCAATTACCAAATGCAATTCTAAAATTCACTTACACTCCCGTTCCCAATTCCCCATCTGCTTTCCTAATCCAGTTTCTGATACTATAATTCTCTTCCACATGTCGCATTTCAATTGCATACTGAAATGATGATTCCACATTCAAATTACAACTTATTAATAAAGTCTGCTTTCTAAGTACCCTTTAAAATTTGTGTTTCAAATTCCAATTCCACATTCAATTTCCAAATTCCAGTTCCAAATTGCAGTTCTAAATTCCACTTCCAAATTCCAGTTCCAAATTCCAATTCTACATTCGACTTCCAAATTCTACTTCCAAATTCAAATACTAAATTCCAATTCCAAATTCCACTTCTAAATTCGAGTTTGAAATTCCACTTCCAAACTCCACTTCCAAATTCCAGTTCCAAATTTCAGTTCTAAATTACAATTTTAAATTTCACTTCCAACTTGCAGTTCCAAATTCCAATTCCAAATTCCACTTCTAAATTCGAGTTTCCAATTTCACTTCCAAAATCCAGTTCCAAATTTAAGTTCCAAATTCCACTTACAAATTCCTGTTCTGCATTTCAATTCTAAATTTCCCATCCAAATTCCAATTCCAAGTTCCACTTCCAAATTCCAGTTCCAAATTCCACTTGCAAATTCCAGTTCTAAATTCCAATTCTAAATTTCATTTCCAAATTCCAGTTCCAACGGGCAATTACCAAATGCAATTCTAAAATCCACTTCCACAGTCCCGATCCTAATTCCCCTTCCGATTTCCTTTTCCCGTTTCTGATACTATACTTCTCTTCTGCATGTCGCACTTCAAGTGCATCCTGAAATTATGATTCCAGATTCAAATTACAACTCATCGATAAAAGTCTGCTTTCTAAGTACCCTTTGAAATTTGTGTTTCAAATAACACTTCCAAATTCAATTTCCAAATTCCAATTCTATCTTCAACTTCCAAATTCCACTTCCAAATTCCAGTTCTAAATTCCAATTCCAAATTCCAATTCTAAATTCCAATTCCAAATTCCAATTCCAAATTCCGCTTCGAAAATCCTCTTCCAAATTCCAATTCCAAATTCCACTTCTAAATTCGAATTTCAAATTCCACTTCTAAATACCAGTTCCAAATTGACGTTCCAAATTCCACTCCCAAATTCCAGTTCTGAATTCCAATTCTAAATTTCACTTCCAAATTCCAGGATCGAAATTCCAATTTTTAATTCCACTTCCAAATTCCACTTCCATTTTCCACTTCTAAATTCCAATTCCAAAATCCACTTCCAAATTCCAATTCCAAATTCTGCTTCCAAATTCCAGTTCTAAATTCCAATTCTAAATTTCACTTCCAAATTTCAGTATCAAATTCAAATTCTAAATTCCAATTCCAAATTACAGTTCCAAGCTCCAATTACCAAATGCTTTTCTGAAATACACTTCCACAATCCCATTCTCAATTGCCCTTCTGTTTTCCTTTTCCAATTTCTGATACTATAATTCTCTTCCACATGTCGCACTTCAAGTGCATCCTGAAATTTTGATTCCAGATTCACATTGCTTCTTTTTAATAAAATTCTGCTTTCTAAGTACCCTTGTAAATTTGTGTTTCAAATTCTAATTCCAAATTCCACCTGAAAATTCCAGTTTAAATTCCCATTCTTAATTCCACTTCCAAATTCAGGTAACAAATTACAATTCTAAAATCCACTTCCAAATTCCACTTCCATATTCCAGTTCTAAATTCCAATACTAAATTTCACTTCCAAATTCCAGTTCCAACCGCCAATTAACAAATGAAATTCTAAAATCCACTTCCACCGTGCCCATCCTAATTCCCCGTCTGATTCCCTTTTCCAAATTCTGATACTCTAATTCTCTTCCACATGTCGCACTTCAATTGTATCCTGAAATTATGATTCCAGATTTAATTTTCTCATTTTGAATAAACTTCTTCTTTCCAAGTACCCTTGAAAATTTATGTTTCAAATTCCAATTCCAAATTTCACTTCCAAATTCCAGTTCCAAATTCCAATGGTAAATTCCAATTCCAAACTCCACTTCCAAATTCCACTTCTAAAGTCAAATTCCCAATTCTGCTTCAAAAATCCACTTCCAAATTCCCCTTCCAAATTCGAGTTCCAACCTCCAATTACCAAATGCAATTCTAAAATTCACTTACACTCCCGTTCCCAATTCCCCATCTGCTTTCCTATTCCAGTTTCTCATACTATAATTCTCTTCCACATGTCGCATTTCAATTGCATACTGAAATGATGATTCCACATTCAAATTACAACTTATTAATAAAGTCTGCTTTCTAAGTACCCTTTAAAATTTGTGTTTCAAATTCCAATTCCACATTCAATTTCCAAATTCCAGTTCCAAATTGCAGTTCTAAATTCCACTTCCAAATTCCAGTTCCAAATTCCAATTCTACTTTCGACTTCCAAATTCTACTTCCAAACTCAAATACTAAATTCCAATTCCAAATTCCACTTCTAAATTCGAGTTTGAAATTCCACTTCCAAACTCCACTTCCAAATTCCAGTTCCAAATTTCAGTTCTAAATTACAATTTTAAATTTCACTTCCAACTTGCAGTTCCAAATTCCAATTCCAAATTCCACTTCTAAATTCGAGTTTCCAATTTCACTTCCAAAATCCAGTTCCAAATTTAAGTTCCAAATTCCACTTACAAATTCCTGTTCTGCATTTCAATTCTAAATTTCCCATCCAAATTCCAATTCCAAGTTCCACTTCCAAATTCCAGTTCCAAATTCCACTTGCAAATTCCAGTTCTAAATTCCAATTCTAAATTTCGTTTCCAAATTCCAGTTCCAAGGGGCAATTACCAAATGCAATTCTAAAATCCACTTCCACAGTCCCGATCCTAATTCCCCTTCCGATTTCCTTTTCCCGTTTCTGATACTATACTTCTCTTCTGCATGTCGCACTTCAAGTGCATCCTGAAATTATGATTCCAGATTCAAATTACAACTCATCGATAAAAGTCTGCTTTCTAAGTACCCTTTTAAATTTGTGTTTCAAATAACACTTCCAAATTCAATTTCCAAATTCCAATTCTATATTCAACTTCCAAATTCCACTTCCAAATTCCAGTTCTAAATTCCAATTCCAAATTCCAATTCTAAATTCCAATTCCAAATTCCAATTCCAAATTCCGCTTCGAAAATCCTCTTCCAAATTCCAATTCCAAATTCCACTTCTAAACTCGAATTTCAAATTCCACTTCTAAATTCCAGTTCCAAATTGAAGTTCCAAATTCCACTCACAAATTCCAGTTCTGAATTCCAATTCTAAATTTCACTTCCAAATTCCAGGATCGAAATTCCAATTTTTAATTCCACTTCCAAATTCCACTTCCGTATTCCACTTCTAAATTCCAATTCCAAAATCCACTTCCAAATTCCAATTCCAAATTCTGCTTCCAAATTCCAGTTCTAAATTCCAATTCTAAATTTCACTTCCAAATTTCAGTATCAAATTCAAATTCTAAATTCCAATTCCAAATTACAGTTCCAAGCTCCAATTACCAAATGCTTTTCTGAAATACACTTCCACAATCGCATTCTCAATTGCCCTTCTGATTTCCTTTTCCAATTTCTGATACTATAATTCTCTTCCACATGTCGCACTTCAAGTGCATCCTGAAATTTGGATTCCAGATTCACATTGCCCTTTTTCAAAAAATTCTGCTTTCTAAGTACCCTTGTAAATTTGTGTTTCAAATTCTAATTCCAAATTCCACCTGAAAATTCCAGTTTAAATTCCCATTCTTAATTCCACTTCCAAATTCAGGTAACAAATTACAATTCTAAAATCCACTTCCAAATTCCACTTCCATATTCCAGTTCTAAATTCCAATACTAAATTTCACTTCCAAATTCCAGTTCCAACCGTCAATTAACAAATGAAATTCTAAAATCCACTTCCACCGTGCCCATCCTAATTCCCCGTCTGATTCCCTTTTCCAAATTCTGATACTCTAATTCTCTTCCACATGTCGCACTTCAATTGTATCCTGAAATTATGATTCCAGATTTAATTTTCTCATTTTGAATAAAATTCTTCTTTCTAACTACCCTTGTAAATTTATGTTTCAAATTCCAATTCCAAATTTCACTTCCAAATTCCAGTTCCAAATTCCAATGGTTTATTCCAATTCCAAACTCCACTTCCAAATTCCACTTCTAAAGTCAAATTCCCAATTCTGCTTCAAAAATCCACTTCCAAATTCCCGTTCCAAATTCGAGTTCCAACCTCCAATTACCAAATGCAATTCTAAAATTCACTTACACTCCCGTTCCCAATTCCCCATCTGCTTTCCTACTCCAGTTTCTGATACTATAATTCTCTTCCACATGTCGCATTTCAATTGCATACTGAAATGATGATTCCACATTCAAATTACAACTTATTAATAAAGTCTGCTTTCTAAGTACCCTTTAAAATTTGTGTTTCAAATTCCAATTCCACATTCAATTTCCAAATTCCAGTTCCAAATTGCAGTTCTAAATTCCACTTCCAAATTCCAGTTCCAAATTCCAATTCTACATTCGACTTCCAAATTCTACTTCCAAATTCAAATACTAAATTCCAATTCCAAATTCCACTTCTAAATTCGAGTTTGAAATTCCACTTCCAAACTCCACTTCCAAATTCCAGTTCCAAATTTCAGTTCTAAATTACAATTTTAAATTTCACTTCCAACTTGCAGTTCCAAATTCCAATTCCAAATTCCACTTCTAAATTCGAGTTTCCAATTTCACTTCCAAAATCCAGTTCCAAATTTAAGTTCCAAATTCCACTTACAAATTCCTGTTCTGCATTTCAATTCTAAATTTCCCATCCAAATTCCAGTTCCAAATTCCACTTGCAAATTCCAGTTCTAAATTCCAATTCTAAATTTCATTTCCAAATTCCAGTTCCAAGGGGCAATTACCAAATGCAATTCTAAAATCCACTTCCACAGTCCCGATCCTAATTCCCCTTCCGATTTCCTTTTCCCGTTTCTGATACTATACTTCTCTTCTGCATGTCGCACTTCAAGTGCATCCTGAAATTATGATTCCAGATTCAAATTACAACTCATCGATGAAAGTCTGCTTTCTAAGTACCCTTTTAAATTTGTGTTTCAAATAACACTTCCAAATTCAATTTCCAAATTCCAATTCTATCTTCAACTTCCAAATTCCACTTCCAAATTCCAGTTCTAAATTCCAATTCCAAATTCCAATTCTAAATTCCAATTCCAAATTCCAATTCCAAATTCCGCTTCGAAAATCCTCTTCAAAATTACAATTCCAAATTCCACTTCTAAACTCGAATTTCAAATTCCACTTCTAAATTCCAGTTCCAAATTGACGTTCCAAATTCCACTCACAAATTCCAGTTCTGAATTCCAATTCTAAATTTCATTTCCAAATTCCAGTTCCAACGGGCAATTACCAAATGCAATTCTAAAATCCACTTCCACAGTCCCGATCCTAATTCCCCTTCCGATTTCCTTTTCCCGTTTCTGATACTATACTTCTCTTCTGCATGTCGCACTTCAAGTGCATCCTGAAATTATGATTCCAGATTCAAATTACAACTCATCGATAAAAGTCTGCTTTCTAAGTACCCTTTTAAATTTGTGTTTCAAATAACACTTCCAAATTCAATTTCCAAATTCCAATTCTATCTTCAACTTCCAAATTCCACTTCCAAATTCCAGTTCTAAATTCCAATTCCAAATCCCAATTCTAAATTCCAATTCCAAATTCCAATTCCAAATTCCGCTTCGAAAATCCTCTTCCAAATTCCAATTCCAAATTCCACTTCTAAATTCGAATTTCAAATTCCACTTCTAAATTCCAGTTCCAAATTGACGTTCCAAATTCCACTCCCAAATTCCAGTTCTGAATTCCAATTCTAAATTTCACTTCCAAATTCCAGGATCGAAATTCCAATTTTTAATTCCACTTCCAAATTCCACTTCCATATTCCACTTCTAAATTCCAATTCCAAAATCCACTTCCTAATTCCAATTCCAAATTCTGCTTCCAAATTCCAGTTCTAAATTTCAATTCTAAATTTCACTTCCAAATTTCAGTATCATATTCAAAATCTAAATTCCAATTCCAAATTACAGTTCCAAGCTCCAATTACCAAATGCTTTTCTGAAATACACTTCCACAATCCCATTCCCAATTGCCCTTCTGATTTCCTTTTCCAATTTCTGATACTATAATTCTCTTCCACATGTCGCACTTCAAGTGCATCCTGAAATTTGATTTCCAGATTCACATTGCCCTTTTTCAAAAAATTCTGCTTTCTAAGTACCCTTGTAAATTTGTGTTTCAAATTCTAATTCCAAATTCCACCTGAAAATTCCAGTTTAAATTCCCATTCTTAATTCCACTTCCAAATTCAGGTAACAAATTACAATTCTAAAATCCACTTCCAAATTCCACTTCCATATTCCAGTTCTAAATTCCAATACTAAATTTCACTTCCAAATTCCAGTTCCAACCGCCAATTAACAAATGAAATTCTAAAATCCACTTCCACCGTGCCCATCCTAATTCCCCGTCTGATTCCCTTTTCCAAATTCTGATACTCTAATTCTCTTCCACATGTCGCACTTCAATTGTATCCTGAAATTATGATTCCAGATTTAATTTTCTCATTTTGAATAAACTTCTTCTTTCCAAGTACCCTTGAAAATTTATGTTTCAAATTCCAATTCCAAATTTCACTTCCAAATTCCAGTTCCAAATTCCAATGGTAAATTCCAATTCCAAACTCCACTTCCAAATTCCACTTCTAAAGTCAAATTCCCAATTCTGCTTCAAAAATCCACTTCCAAATTCCCCTTCCATATTCGAGTTCCAACCTCCAATTACCAAATGCAATTCTAAAATTCACTTACACTCCCGTTCCCAATTCCCCATCTGCTTTCCTATTCCAGTTTCTCATACTATAATTCTCTTCCACATGTCGCATTTCAATTGCATACTGAAATGATGATTCCACATTCAAATTACAACTTATTAATAAAGTCTGCTTTCTAAGTACCCTTTAAAATTTGTGTTTCAAATTCCAATTCCACATTCAATTTCCAAATTCCAGTTCCAAATTGCAGTTCTAAATTCCACTTCCAAATTCCAGTTCCAAATTCCAATTCTACATTCGACTTCCAAATTCTACTTCCAAATTCAAATACTAAATTCCAATTCCAAATTCCACTTCTAAATTCGAGTTTGAAATTCCACTTCCAAACTCCACTTCCAAATTCCAGTTCCAAATTTCAGTTCTAAATTACAATTTTAAATTTCACTTCCAACTTGCAGTTCCAAATTCCAATTCCAAATTCCAATTCTAAATTCCAATTCCAAATTCCAATTCCAAATTCCGCTTCGAAAATCCTCTTCCAAATTCCAATTCCAAATTCCACTTCTAAACTCGAATTTCAAATTCCACTTCTAAATTCCAGTTCCAAATTGAAGTTCCAAATTCCACTCACAAATTCCAGTTCTGAATTCCAATTCTAAATTTCACTTCCAAATTCCAGGATCGAAATTCCAATTTTTAATTCCACTTCCAAATTCCACTTCCGTATTCCACTTCTAAATTCCAATTCCAAAATCCACTTCCAAATTCCAATTCCAAATTCTGCTTCCAAATTCCAGTTCTAAATTCCAATTCTAAATTTCACTTCCAAATTTCAGTATCAAATTCAAATTCTAAATTCCAATTCCAAATTACAGTTCCAAGCTCCAATTACCAAATGCTTTTCTGAAATACACTTCCACAATCGCATTCTCAATTGCCCTTCTGATTTCCTTTTCCAATTTCTGATACTATAATTCTCTTCCACATGTCGCACTTCAAGTGCATCCTGAAATTTGGATTCCAGATTCACATTGCCCTTTTTCAAAAAATTCTGCTTTCTAAGTACCCTTGTAAATTTGTGTTTCAAATTCTAATTCCAAATTCCACCTGAAAATTCCAGTTTAAATTCCCATTCTTAATTCCACTTCCAAATTCAGGTAACAAATTACAATTCTAAAATCCACTTCCAAATTCCACTTCCATATTCCAGTTCTAAATTCCAATACTAAATTTCACTTCCAAATTCCAGTTCCAACCGCCAATTAACAAATGAAATTCTAAAATCCACTTCCACCGTGCCCATCCTAATTCCCCGTCTGATTCCCTTTTCCAAATTCTGATACTCTAATTCTCTTCCACATGTCGCACTTCAATTGTATCCTGAAATTATGATTCCAGATTTAATTTTCTCATTTTGAATAAAATTCTTCTTTCTAAGTACCCTTGTAAATTTATGTTTCAAATTCCAATTCCAAATTTCACTTCCAAATTCCAGTTCCAAATTCCAATGGTTTATTCCAATTCCAAACTCCACTTCCAAATTCCACTTCTAAAGTCAAATTCCCAATTCTGCTTCAAAAATCCACTTCCAAATTCCCCTTCCAAATTCGAGTTCCAACCTCCAATTACCAAATGCAATTCTAAAATTCACTTACACTCCCGTTCCCAATTCCCCATCTGCTTTCCTACTCCAGTTTCTGATACTATAATTCTCTTCCACATGTCGCATTTCAATTGCATACTGAAATGATGATTCCACATTCAAATTACAACTTATTAATAAAGTCTGCTTTCTAAGTACCCTTTAAAATTTGTGTTTCAAATTCCAATTCCACATTCAATTTCCAAATTCCAGTTCCAAATTGCAGTTCTAAATTCCACTTCCAAATTCCAGTTCCAAATTCCAATTCTACATTCGACTTCCAAATTCTACTTCCAAATTCAAATACTAAATTCCAATTCCAAATTCCACTTCTAAATTCGAGTTTGAAATTCCACTTCCAAACTCCACTTCCAAATTCCAGTTCCAAATTTCAGTTCTAAATTACAATTTTAAATTTCACTTCCAACTTGCAGTTCCAAATTCCAATTCCAAATTCCACTTCTAAATTCGAGTTTCCAATTTCACTTCCAAAATCCAGTTCCAAATTTAAGTTCCAAATTCCACTTACAAATTCCTGTTCTGCATTTCAATTCTAAATTTCCCATCCAAATTCCAATTCCAAATTCCACTTCCAAATTCCAGTTCCAAATTCCACTTGCAAATTCCAGTTCTAAATTCCAATTCTAAATTTCATTTCCAAATTCCAGTTCCAAGGGGCAATTACCAAATGCAATTCTAAAATCCACTTCCACAGTCCCGATCCTAATTCCCCTTCCGATTTCCTTTTCCCGTTTCTGATACTATACTTCTCTTCTGCATGTCGCACTTCAAGTGCATCCTGAAGTTATGATTCCAGATTCAAATTACAACTCATCGATAAAAGTCTGCTTTCTAAGTACCCTTTTAAATTTGTGTTTCAAATAACACTTCCAAATTCAATTTCCAAATTCCAATTCTATCTTCAACTTCCAAATTCCACTTCCAAATTCCAGTTCTAAATTCCAATTCCAAATTCCAATTCTAAATTCCAATTCCAAATTCCAATTCCAAATTCCGCTTCGAAAATCCTCTTCAAAATTACAATTCCAAATTCCACTTCTAAACTCGAATTTCAAATTCCACTTCTAAATTCCAGTTCCAAATTGACGTTCCAAATTCCACTCACAAATTCCAGTTCTGAATTCCAATTCTAAATTTCATTTCCAAATTCCAGTTCCAACGGGCAATTACCAAATGCAATTCTAAAATCCACTTCCACAGTCCCGATCCTAATTCCCCTTCCGATTTCCTTTTCCCGTTTCTGATACTATACTTCTCTTCTGCATGTCGCACTTCAAGTGCATCCTGAAATTATGATTCCAGATTCAAATTACAACTCATCGATAAAAGTCTGCTTTCTAAGTACCCTTTTAAATTTGTGTTTCAAATAACACTTCCAAATTCAATTTCCAAATTCCAATTCTATCTTCAACTTCCAAATTCCACTTCCAAATTCCAGTTCTAAATTCCAATTCCAAATTCCAATTCTAAATTCCAATTCCAAATTCCAATTCCAAATTCCGCTTCGAAAATCCTCTTCCAAATTCCAATTCCAAATTCCACTTCTAAATTCGAATTTCAAATTCCACTTCTAAATTCCAGTTCCAAATTGAAGTTCCAAATTCCACTCCCAAATTCCAGTTCTGAATTCCAACTCCAAATTTCACTTCCAAATTCCAGGATCGAAATTCCAATTTTTAATTCCACTTCCAAATTCCACTTCCATATTCCACTTCTAAATTCCAATTCCAAAATCCACTTCCAAATTCCAATTCCAAATTCTGCTTCCAAATTCCAGTTCTAAATTCCAATTCTAAATTTCACTTCCAAATTTCAGTATCAAATTCAAATTCTAAACTCCAATTCCAAATTACAGTTCCAAGCTCCAATTACCAAATGCTTTTCTGAAATACACTTCCACAATCCCATTCTCAATTGCCCTTCTGATTTCCTTTTCCAATTTCTGATACTATAATTCTCTTCCACATGTCGCACTTCAAGTGCATCCTGAAATTTGGATTCCAGATTCACATTTCCCTTTTTCAAAAAATTCTGCTTTCTAAGTACCCTTGTAAATTTGTGTTTCAAATTCTAATTCCAAATTCCACCTGAAAATTCCAGTTTAAATTCCCATTCTTAATTCCACTTCCAAATTCAGGTAACAAATTACAATTCTAAAATCCACTTCCAAATTCCACTTCCATATTCCAGTTCTAAATTCCAATACTAAATTTCACTTCCAAATTCCAGTTCCAACCGCCAATTAACAAATGAAATTCTAAAATCCACTTCCACCGTGCCCATCCTAATTCCCCGTCTGATTCCCTTTTCCAAATTCTGATACTCTAATTCTCTTCCACATGTCGCACTTCAATTGTATCCTGAAATTATGATTCCAGATTTAATTTTCTCATTTTGAATAAACTTCTTCTTTCCAAGTACCCTTGAAAATTTATGTTTCAAATTCCAATTCCAAATTTCACTTCCAAATTCCAGTTCCAAATTCCAATGGTAAATTCCAATTCCAAACTCCACTTCCAAATTCCACTTCTAAAGTCAAATTCCCAATTCTGCTTCAAAAATCCACTTCCAAATTCCCCTTCCATATTCGAGTTCCAACCTCCAATTACCAAATGCAATTCTAAAATTCACTTACACTCCCGTTCCCAATTCCCCATCTGCTTTCCTATTCCAGTTTCTCATACTATAATTCTCTTCCACATGTCGCATTTCAATTGCATACTGAAATGATGATTCCACATTCAAATTACAACTTATTAATAAAGTCTGCTTTCTAAGTACCCTTTAAAATTTGTGTTTCAAATTCCAATTCCACATTCAATTTCCAAATTCCAGTTCCAAATTGCAGTTCTAAATTCCACTTCCAAATTCCAGTTCCAAATTCCAATTCTACATTCGACTTCCAAATTCTACTTCCAAATTCAAATACTAAATTCCAATTCCAAATTCCACTTCTAAATTCGAGTTTGAAATTCCACTTCCAAACTCCACTTCCAAATTCCAGTTCCAAATTTCAGTTCTAAATTACAATTTTAAATTTCACTTCCAACTTGCAGTTCCAAATTCCAATTCCAAATTCCAATTCTAAATTCCAATTCCAAATTCCAATTCCAAATTCCGCTTCGAAAATCTTCTTCCAAATTCCAATTCCAAATTCCACTTCTAAACTCGAATTTCAAATTCCACTTCTAAATTCCAGTTCCAAATTGAAGTTCCAAATTCCACTCACAAATTCCAGTTCTGAATTCCAATTCTAAATTTCACTTCCAAATTCCAGGATCGAAATTCCAATTTTTAATTCCACTTCCAAATTCCACTTCCATATTCCACTTCTAAATTCCAATTCCAAAATCCACTTCCAAATTCCAATTCCAAATTCTGCTTCCAAATTCCAGTTCTAAATTCCAATTCTAAATTTCACTTCCAAATTTCAGTATCAAATTCAAATTCTAAACTCCAATTCCAAATTACAGTTCCAAGCTCCAATTACCAAATGCTTTTCTGAAATACACTTCCACAATCCCATTCTCAATTGCCCTTCTGATTTCCTTTTCCAATTTCTGATACTATAATTCTCTTCCACATGTCGCACTTCAAGTGCATCCTGAAATTTGGATTCCAGATTCACATTGCCCTTTTTCAAAAAATTCTGCTTTCTAAGTACCCTTGTAAATTTGTGTTTCAAATTCTAATTCCAAATTCCACCTGAAAATTTCAGTTTAAATTCCCATTCTTAATTCCACTTCCAAATTCAGGTAACAAATTACAATTCTAAAATCCACTTCCAAATTCCACTTCCATATTCCAGTTCTAAATTCCAATACTAAATTTCACTTCCAAATTCCAGTTCCAACCACCAATTAACAAATGAAATTCTAAAATCCACTTCCACCGTGCCCATCCTAATTCCCCGTCTGATTCCCTTTTCCAAATTCTGATACTCTAATTCTCTTCCACATGTCGCACTTCAATTGTATCCTGAAATTATGATTCCAGATTTAATTTTCTCATTTTGAATAAAATTCTTCTTTCTAAGTACCCTTGTAAATTTATGTTTCAAATTCCAATTCCAAATTTCACTTCCAAATTCCAGTTCCAAATTCCAATGGTTTATTCCAATTCCAAACTCCACTTCCAAATTCCACTTCTAAAGTCAAATTCCCAATTCTGCTTCAAAAATCCACTTCCAAATTCCCGTTCCAAATTCGAGTTCCAACCTCCAATTACCAAATGCAATTCTAAAATTCACTTACACTCCCGTTCCCAATTCCCCATCTGCTTTCCTACTCCAGTTTCTGATACTATAATTCTCTTCCACATGTCGCATTTCAATTGCATACTGAAATGATGATTCCACATTCAAATTACAACTTATTAATAAAGTCTGCTTTCTAAGTACCCTTTAAAATTTGTGTTTCAAATTCCAATTCCACATTCAATTTCCAAATTCCAGTTCCAAATTGCAGTTCTAAATTCCACTTCCAAATTCCAGTTCCAAATTCCAATTCTACATTCGACTTCCAAATTCTACTTCCAAATTCAAATACTAAATTCCAATTCCAAATTCCACTTCTAAATTCGAGTTTGAAATTCCACTTCCAAACTCCACTTCCAAATTCCAGTTCCAAATTTCAGTTCTAAATTACAATTTTAAATTTCACTTCCAACTTGCAGTTCCAAATTCCAATTCCAAATTCCACTTCTAAATTCGAGTTTCCAATTTCACTTCCAAAATCCAGTTCCAAATTTAAGTTCCAAATTCCACTTACAAATTCCTGTTCTGCATTTCAATTCTAAATTTCCCATCCAAATTCCAATTCCAAGTTCCACTTCCAAATTCCAGTTCCAAATTCCACTTGCAAATTCCAGTTCTAAATTCCAATTCTAAATTTCATTTCCAAATTCCAGTTCCAAGGGGCAATTACCAAATGCAATTCTAAAATCCACTTCCACAGTCCCGATCCTAATTCCCCTTCCGATTTCCTTTTCCCGTTTCTGATACTATACTTCTCTTCTGCATGTCGCACTTCAAGTGCATCCTGAAATTATGATTCCAGATTCAAATTACAACTCATCGATAAAAGTCTGCTTTCTAAGTACCCTTTTAAATTTGTGTTTCAAATAACACTTCCAAATTCAATTTCCAAATTCCAATTCTATCTTCAACTTCCAAATTCCACTTCCAAATTCCAGTTCTAAATTCCAATTCCAAATTCCAATTCTAAATTCCAATTCCAAATTCCAATTCCAAATTCCGCTTCGAAAATCCTCTTCCAAATTCCAATTCCAAATTCCACTTCTAAACTCGAATTTCAAATTCCACTTCTAAATTCCAGTTCCAAATTGACGTTCCAAATTCCACTCACAAATTCCAGTTCTGAATTCCAATTCTAAATTTCATTTCCAAATTCCAGTTCCAAGGGGCAATTACCAAATGCAATTCTAAAATCCACTTCCACAGTCCCGATCCTAATTCCCCTTCCGATTTCCTTTTCCTGTTTCTGATACTATACTTCTCTTCTGCATGTCGCACTTCAAGTGCATCCTGAAATTATGATTCCAGATTCAAATTACAACTCATCGATAAAAGTCTGCTTTCTAAGTGCCCTTTTGAATTTGTGTTTCAAATAACACTTCCAAATTCAATTTCCAAATTCCAATTCTATCTTCAACTTCCAAATTCCACTTCCAAATTCCAGTTCTAAATTCCAATTCCAAATTCCAATTCTAAATTCCAATTCCAAATTCCAATTCCAAATTCCGCTTCGAAAATCCTCTTCCAAATTCCAATTCCAAATTCCACTTCTAAATTCGAATTTCAAATTCCACTTCTAAATTCCAGTTCCAAATTGAAGTTCCAAATTCCACTCCCAAATTCCAGTTCTGAATTCCAATTCCAAATTCCGCTTCGAAAATCCTCTTCCAAATTCCAATTCCAAATTCCACTTCTAAATTCGAATTTCAAATTCCACTTCTAAATTCCAGTTCCAAATTGAAGTTCCAAATTCCACTCCCAAATTCCAGTTCTGAATTCCAACTCCAAATTTCACTTCCAAATTCCAGGATCGAAATTCCAATTTTTAATTCCACTTCCAAATTCCACTTCCATATTCCACTTCTAAATTCCAATTCCAAAATCCACTTCCTAATTCCAATTCCAAATTCTGCTTCCAAATTCCAGTTCTAAATTTCAATTCTAAATTTCACTTCCAAATTTCAGTATCAAATTCAAAATCTAAATTCCAATTCCAAATTACAGTTCCAAGCTCCAATTACCAAATGCTTTTCTGAAATACACTTCCACAATCCCATTCCCAATTGCCCTTCTGATTTCCTTTTCCAATTTCTGATACTATAATTCTCTTCCACATGTCGCACTTCAAGTGCATCCTGAAATTTGAATTCCAGATTCACATTGCCCTTTTTCAAAAAATTCTGCTTTCTAAGTACCCTTGTAAATTTGTGTTTCAAATTCTAATTCCAAATTCCACCTGAAAATTCCAGTTTAAATTCCCATTCTTAATTCCACTTCCAAATTCAGGTAACAAATTACAATTCTAAAATCCACTTCCAAATTCCACTTCCATATTCCAGTTCTAAATTCCAATACTAAATTTCACTTCCAAATTCCAGTTCCAACCGCCAATTAACAAATGAAATTCTAAAATCCACTTCCACCGTGCCCATCCTAATTCCCCGTCTGATTCCCTTTTCCAAATTCTGATACTCTAATTCTCTTCCACATGTCGCACTTCAATTGTATCCTGAAATTATGATTCCAGATTTAATTTTCTCATTTTGAATAAACTTCTTCTTTCCAAGTACCCTTGAAAATTTATGTTTCAAATTCCAATTCCAAATTTCACTTCCAAATTCCAGTTCCAAATTCCAATGGTAAATTCCAATTCCAAACTCCACTTCCAAATTCCACTTCTAAAGTCAAATTCCCAATTCTGCTTCAAAAATCCACTTCCAAATTCCCCTTCCAAATTCGAGTTCCAACCTCCAATTACCAAATGCAATTCTAAAATTCACTTACACTCCCGTTCCCAATTCCCCATCTGCTTTCCTATTCCAGTTTCTCATACTATAATTCTCTTCCACATGTCGCATTTCAATTGCTTACTGAAATGATGATTCCACATTCAAATTACAACTTATTAATAAAGTCTGCTTTCTAAGTACCCTTTAAAATTTGTGTTTCAAATTCCAATTCCACATTCAATTTCCAAATTCCAGTTCCAAATTGCAGTTCTAAATTCCACTTCCAAATTCCAGTTCCAAATTCAAATTCTACATTCGACTTCCAAATTCTACTTCCAAATTCAAATACTAAATTCCAATTCCAAATTCCACTTCTAAATTCGAGTTTGAAATTCCACTTCCAAACTCCACTTCCAAATTCCAGTTCCAAATTTCAGTTCTAAATTACAATTTTAAATTTCACTTCCAACTTGCAGTTCCAAATTCCAATTCCAAATTCCACTTCTAAATTCGAGTTTCCAATTTCACTTCCAAAATCCAGTTCCAAATTTAAGTTCCAAATTCCACTTACAAATTCCTGTTCTGCATTTCAATTCTAAATTTCCCATCCAAATTCCAATTCCAAGTTCCACTTCCAAATTCCAGTTCCAAATTCCACTTGCAAATTCCAGTTCTAAATTCCAATTCTAAATTTCATTTCCAAATTCCAGTTCCAAGGGGCAATTACCAAATGCAATTCTAAAATCCACTTCCACAGTCCCGATCCTAATTCCCCTTCCGATTTCCTTTTCCCGTTTCTGATACTATACTTCTCTTCTGCATGTCGCACTTCTAGTGCATCCTGAAATTATGATTCCAGATTCAAATTACAACTCATCGATAAAAGTCTGCTTTCTAAGTACCCTTTTAAATTTGTGTTTCAAATAACACTTCCAAATTCAATTTCCAAATTCCAATTCTATCTTCAACTTCCAAATTCCACTTCCAAATTCCAGTTCTAAATTCCAATTCCAAATTCCAATTCTAAATTCCAATTCCAAATTCCAATTCCAAATTCCGCTTCGAAAATCCTCTTCCAAATTCCAATTCCAAATTCCACTTCTAAATTCGAATTTCAAATTCCACTTCTAAATTCCAGTTCCAAATTGACGTTCCAAATTCCACTCCCAAATTCCAGTTCTGAATTCCAATTCTAAATTTCACTTCCAAATTCCAGGATCGAAATTCCAATTTTTAATTCCACTTCCAAATTCCACTTCCATATTCCACTTCTAAATTCCAATTCCAAAATCCACTTCCAAATTCCAATTCCAAATTCTGCTTCCAAATTCCAGTTCTAAATTCCAATTCTAAATTTCACTTCCAAATTTCAGTATCAAATTCAAATTCTAAATTCCAATTCCAAATTACAGTTCCAAGCTCCAATTACCAAATGCTTTTCTGAAATACACTTCCACAATCCCATTCTCAATTGCCCTTCTGATTTCCTTTTCCAATTTCTGATACTATAATTCTCTTCCACATGTCGCACTTCAAGTGCATCCTGAAATTTTGATTCCAGATTCACATTGCTTCTTTTTAATAAAATTCTGCTTTCTAAGTACCCTTGTAAATTTGTGTTTCAAATTCTAATTCCAAATTCCACCTGAAAATTCCAGTTTAAATTCCCATTCTTAATTCCACTTCCAAATTCAGGTAACAAATTACAATTCTAAAATCCACTTCCAAATTCCACTTCCATATTCCAGTTCTAAATTCCAATACTAAATTTCACTTCCAAATTCCAGTTCCAACCGCCAATTAACAAATGAAATTCTAAAATCCACTTCCACCGTGCCCATCCTAATTCCCCGTCTGATTCCCTTTTCCAAATTCTGATACTCTAATTCTCTTCCACATGTCGCACTTCAATTGTATCCTGAAATTATGATTCCAGATTTAATTTTCTCATTTTGAATAAACTTCTTCTTTCTAAGTACCCTTGTAAATTTAAGTTTCAAATTCCAATTCCAAATTTCACTTCCAAATTCCAGTTCCAAATTCCAATGGTAAATTCCAATTCCAAACTCCACTTCCAAATTCCACTTCTAAAGTCAAATTCCCAATTCTGCTTCAAAAATCCACTTCCAAATTCCCGTTCCAAATTCGAGTTCCAACCTCCAATTACCAAATGCAATTCTAAAATTCACTTACACTCCCGTTCCCAATTCCCCATCTGCTTTCCTATTCCAGTTTCTGATACTATAATTCTCTTCCACATGTCGCATTTGAATTGCATACTGAAATGATGATTCCACATTCAAATTACAACTTATCAATAAAGTCTGCTTTCTAAGTACCCTTTAAAATTTGTGTTTCAAATTCCAATTCCACATTCAATTTCCAAATTCCAGTTCCAAATTGCAGTTCTAAATTCCACTTCCAAATTCCAGTTCCAAATTCCAGTTCCAAATTCCAATTCTACATTCGACTTCCAAATTCTACTTCCAAATTCAAATACTAAATTCCAATTCCAAATTCCACTTCTAAATTCGAGTTTGAAATTCCACTTCCAAACTCCACTTCCAAATTCCAGTTCCAAATTTCAGTTCTAAATTACAATTTTAAATTTCACTTCCAACTTGCAGTTCCAAATTCCAATTCCAAATTCCACTTCTAAATTCGAGTTTCAAATTTCACTTCCAAAATCCAGTTCCAAATTTAAGTTCCAAATTCCACTTACAAATTCCTGTTCTGCATTTCAATTCTAAATTTCCCATCCAAATTCCAATTCCAAGTTCCACTTCCAAATTCCAGTTCCAAATTCCACTTGCAAATTCCAGTTCTAAATTCCAATTCTAAATTTCATTTCCAAATTCCAGTTCCAACGGGCAATTACCAAATGCAATTCTAAAATCCACTTCCACAGTCCCGATCCTAATTCCCCTTCCGATTTCCTTTTCCCGTTTCTGATACTATCCTTCTCTTCTGCATGTCGCACTTCAAGTGCATCCTGAAATTTTGATTCCAGATTCACATTGCTTCTTTTTAATAAAATTCTGCTTTCTAAGTACCCTTGTAAATTTGTGTTTCAAATTCTAATTCCAAATTCCACCTGAAAATTCCAGTTTAAATTCCCATTCTTAATTCCACTTCCAAATTCAGGTAACAAATTACAATTCTAAAATCCACTTCCAAATTCCACTTCCATATTCCAGTTCTAAATTCCAATACTAAATTTCACTTCCAAATTCCAGTTCCAACCGCCAATTAACAAATGAAATTCTAAAATCCACTTCCACCGTGCCCATCCTAATTCCCCGTCTGATTCCCTTTTCCAAATTCTGATACTCTAATTCTCTTCCACATGTCGCACTTCAATTGTATCCTGAAATTATGATTCCAGATTTAATTTTCTCATTTTGAATAAACTTCTTCTTTCTAAGTACCCTTGTAAATTTAAGTTTCAAATTCCAATTCCAAATTTCACTTCCAAATTCCAGTTCCAAATTCCAATGGTAAATTCCAATTCCAAACTCCACTTCCAAATTCCACTTCTAAAGT
This sequence comes from Notamacropus eugenii, assembly GCF_028372415.1. Taxonomy (NCBI): domain Eukaryota; kingdom Metazoa; phylum Chordata; class Mammalia; order Diprotodontia; family Macropodidae; genus Notamacropus; species Notamacropus eugenii. Next base: position 21,701 of record NW_027325174.1, on the reverse strand, counting down.
CAAATTCCCAATTCTGCTTCAAAAATCCACTTCCAAATTCCCGTTCCAAATTCGAGTTCCAACCTCCAATTACCAAATGCAATTCTAAAATTCACTTACACTCCCGTTCCCAATTCCCCATCTGCTTTCCTATTCCAGTTTCTGATACTATAATTCTCTTCCACATGTCGCATTTGAATTGCATACTGAAATGATGATTCCACATTCAAATTACAACTTATCAATAAAGTCTGCTTTCTAAGTACCCTTTAAAATTTGTGTTTCAAATTCCAATTCCACATTCAATTTCCAAATTCCAGTTCCAAATTGCAGTTCTAAATTCCACTTCCAAATTCCAGTTCCAAATTCCAGTTCCAAATTCCAATTCTACATTCGACTTCCAAATTCTACTTCCAAATTCAAATACTAAATTCCAATTCCAAATTCCACTTCTAAATTCGAGTTTGAAATTCCACTTCCAAACTCCACTTCCAAATTCCAGTTCCAAATTTCAGTTCTAAATTACAATTTTAAATTTCACTTCCAACTTGCAGTTCCAAATTCCAATTCCAAATTCCACTTCTAAATTCGAGTTTCAAATTTCACTTCTAAATTCAAGTTCCAAATTGACGTTCCAAATTCCACTCACAAATTCCAGTTCTGAATTCCAATTCTAAATTTCATTTCCAAATTCCAGTTCCAAGGGGCAATTACCAAATGCAATTCTAAAATCCACTTCCACAGTCCCGATCCTAATTCCCCTTCCGATTTCCTTTTCCTGTTTCTGATACTATACTTCTCTTCTGCATGTCGCACTTCAAGTGCATCCTGAAATTATGATTCCAGATTCAAATTACAACTCATCGATAAAAGTCTGCTTTCTAAGTACCCTTTTAAATTTGTGTTTCAAATAACACTTCCAAATTCAATTTCCAAATTCCAATTCTATCTTCAACTTCCAAATTCCACTTCCAAATTCCAGTTCTAAATTCCAATTCCAAATTCCAATTCTAAATTCCAATTCCAAATTCCAATTCCAAATTCCGCTTCGAAAATCCTCTTCCAAATTCCAATTCCAAATTCCACTTCTAAATTCGAATTTCAAATTCCACTTCTAAATTCCAGTTCCAAATTGAAGTTCCAAATTCCACTCCCAAATTCCAGTTCTGAATTCCAATTCCAAATTCCGCTTCGAAAATCCTCTTCCAAATTCCAATTCCAAATTCCACTTCTAAATTCGAATTTCAAATTCCACTTCTAAATTCCAGTTCCAAATTGAAGTTCCAAATTCCACTCCCAAATTCCAGTTCTGAATTCCAACTCCAAATTTCACTTCCAAATTCCAGGATCGAAATTCCAATTTTTAATTCCACTTCCAAATTCCACTTCCATATTCCACTTCTAAATTCCAATTCCAAAATCCACTTCCTAATTCCAATTCCAAATTCTGCTTCCAAATTCCAGTTCTAAATTTCAATTCTAAATTTCACTTCCAAATTTCAGTATCAAATTCAAAATCTAAATTCCAATTCCAAATTACAGTTCCAAGCTCCAATTACCAAATGCTTTTCTGAAATACACTTCCACAATCCCATTCCCAATTGCCCTTCTGATTTCCTTTTCCAATTTCTGATACTATAATTCTCTTCCACATGTCGCACTTCAAGTGCATCCTGAAATTTGAATTCCAGATTCACATTGCCCTTTTTCAAAAAATTCTGCTTTCTAAGTACCCTTGTAAATTTGTGTTTCAAATTCTAATTCCAAATTCCACCTGAAAATTCCAGTTTAAATTCCCATTCTTAATTCCACTTCCAAATTCAGGTAACAAATTACAATTCTAAAATCCACTTCCAAATTCCACTTCCATATTCCAGTTCTAAATTCCAATACTAAATTTCACTTCCAAATTCCAGTTCCAACCGCCAATTAACAAATGAAATTCTAAAATCCACTTCCACCGTGCCCATCCTAATTCCCCGTCTGATTCCCTTTTCCAAATTCTGATACTCTAATTCTCTTCCACATGTCGCACTTCAATTGTATCCTGAAATTATGATTCCAGATTTAATTTTCTCATTTTGAATAAACTTCTTCTTTCTAAGTACCCTTGTAAATTTAAGTTTCAAATTCCAATTCCAAATTTCACTTCCAAATTCCAGTTCCAAATTCCAATGGTAAATTCCAATTCCAAACTCCACTTCCAAATTCCACTTCTAAAGTCAAATTCCCAATTCTGCTTCAAAAATCCACTTCCAAATTCCCGTTCCAAATTCGAGTTCCAACCTCCAATTACCAAATGCAATTCTAAAATTCACTTACACTCCCGTTCCCAATTCCCCATCTGCTTTCCTATTCCAGTTTGTGATACTATAATTCTCTTCCACATGTCGCATTTGAATTGCATACTGAAATGATGATTCCACATTCAAATTACAACTTATCAATAAAGTCTGCTTTCTAAGTACCCTTTCAAATTTGTGTTTCAAATTCCAATTCCACATTCAATTTCCAAATTCCAGTTCCAAATTGCAGTTCTAAATTCCACTTCCAAATTCCAGTTCCAAATTCCAGTTCCAAATTCCAATTCTACATTCGACTTCCAAATTCTACTTCCAAATTCAAATACTAAATTCCAATTCCAAATTCCACTTCTAAATTCGAGTTTGAAATTCCACTTCCAAACTCCACTTCCAAATTCCAGTTCCAAATTTCAGTTCTAAATTACAATTTTAAATTTCACTTCCAACTTGCAGTTCCAAATTCCAATTCCAAATTCCACTTCTAAATTCGAGTTTCAAATTTCACTTCTAAATTCAAGTTCCAAATTGACGTTCCAAATTCCACTCACAAATTCCAGTTCTGAATTCCAATTCTAAATTTCATTTCCAAATTCCAGTTCCAAGGGGCAATTACCAAATGCAATTCTAAAATCCACTTCCACAGTCCCGATCCTAATTCCCCTTCCGATTTCCTTTTCCTGTTTCTGATACTATACTTCTCTTCTGCATGTCGCACTTCAAGTGCATCCTGAAATTATGATTCCAGATTCAAATTACAACTCATCGATAAAAGTCTGCTTTCTAAGTACCCTTTTAAATTTGTGTTTCAAATAACACTTCCAAATTCAATTTCCAAATTCCAATTCTATCTTCAACTTCCAAATTCCACTTCCAAATTCCAGTTCTAAATTCCAATTCCAAATTCCAATTCTAAATTCCAATTCCAAATTCCAATTCCAAATTCCGCTTCGAAAATCCTCTTCCAAATTCCAATTCCAAATTCCACTTCTAAATTCGAATTTCAAATTCCACTTCTAAATTCCAGTTCCAAATTGAAGTTCCAAATTCCACTCCCAAATTCCAGTTCTGAATTCCAATTCCAAATTCCGCTTCGAAAATCCTCTTCCAAATTCCAATTCCAAATTCCACTTCTAAATTCGAATTTCAAATTCCACTTCTAAATTCCAGTTCCAAATTGAAGTTCCAAATTCCACTCCCAAATTCCAGTTCTGAATTCCAACTCCAAATTTCACTTCCAAATTCCAGGATCGAAATTCCAATTTTTAATTCCACTTCCAAATTCCACTTCCATATTCCACTTCTAAATTCCAATTCCAAAATCCACTTCCTAATTCCAATTCCAAATTCTGCTTCCAAATTCCAGTTCTAAATTTCAATTCTAAATTTCACTTCCAAATTTCAGTATCAAATTCAAAATCTAAATTCCAATTCCAAATTACAGTTCCAAGCTCCAATTACCAAATGCTTTTCTGAAATACACTTCCACAATCCCATTCCCAATTGCCCTTCTGATTTCCTTTTCCAATTTCTGATACTATAATTCTCTTCCACATGTCGCACTTCAAGTGCATCCTGAAATTTGAATTCCAGATTCACATTGCCCTTTTTCAAAAAATTCTGCTTTCTAAGTACCCTTGTAAATTTGTGTTTCAAATTCTAATTCCAAATTCCACCTGAAAATTCCAGTTTAAATTCCCATTCTTAATTCCACTTCCAAATTCAGGTAACAAATTACAATTCTAAAATCCACTTCCAAATTCCACTTCCATATTCCAGTTCTAAATTCCAATACTAAATTTCACTTCCAAATTCCAGTTCCAACCGCCAATTAACAAATGAAATTCTAAAATCCACTTCCACCGTGCCCATCCTAATTCCCCGTCTGATTCCCTTTTCCAAATTCTGATACTCTAATTCTCTTCCACATGTCGCACTTCAATTGTATCCTGAAATTATGATTCCAGATTTAATTTTCTCATTTTGAATAAACTTCTTCTTTCCAAGTACCCTTGAAAATTTATGTTTCAAATTCCAATTCCAAATTTCACTTCCAAATTCCAGTTCCAAATTCCAATGGTAAATTCCAATTCCAAACTCCACTTCCAAATTCCACTTCTAAAGTCAAATTCCCAATTCTGCTTCAAAAATCCACTTCCAAATTCCCCTTCCAAATTCGAGTTCCAACCTCCAATTACCAAATGCAATTCTAAAATTCACTTACACTCCCGTTCCCAATTCCCCATCTGCTTTCCTATTCCAGTTTCTCATACTATAATTCTCTTCCACATGTCTCATTTCAATTGCTTACTGAAATGATGATTCCACATTCAAATTACAACTTATTAATAAAGTCTGCTTTCTAAGTACCCTTTAAAATTTGTGTTTCAAATTCCAATTCCACATTCAATTTCCAAATTCCAGTTCCAAATTGCAGTTCTAAATTCCACTTCCAAATTCCAGTTCCAAATTCAAATTCTACATTCGACTTCCAAATTCTACTTCCAAATTCAAATACTAAATTCCAATTCCAAATTCCACTTCTAAATTCGAGTTTGAAATTCCACTTCCAAACTCCACTTCCAAATTCCAGTTCCAAATTTCAGTTCTAAATTACAATTTTAAATTTCACTTCCAACTTGCAGTTCCAAATTCCAATTCCAAATTCCACTTCTAAATTCGAGTTTCCAATTTCACTTCCAAAATCCAGTTCCAAATTTAAGTTCCAAATTCCACTTACAAATTCCTGTTCTGCATTTCAATTCTAAATTTCCCATCCAAATTCCAATTCCAAGTTCCACTTCCAAATTCCAGTTCCAAATTCCACTTGCAAATTCCAGTTCTAAATTCCAATTCTAAATTTCATTTCCAAATTCCAGTTCCAAGGGGCAATTACCAAATGCAATTCTAAAATCCACTTCCACAGTCCCGATCCTAATTCCCCTTCCGATTTCCTTTTCCCGTTTCTGATACTATACTTCTCTTCTGCATGTCGCACTTCTAGTGCATCCTGAAATTATGATTCCAGATTCAAATTACAACTCATCGATAAAAGTCTGCTTTCTAAGTACCCTTTTAAATTTGTGTTTCAAATAACACTTCCAAATTCAATTTCCAAATTCCAATTCTATCTTCAACTTCCAAATTCCACTTCCAAATTCCAGTTCTAAATTCCAATTCCAAATTCCAATTCTAAATTCCAATTCCAAATTCCAATTCCAAATTCCGCTTCGAAAATCCTCTTCCAAATTCCAATTCCAAATTCCACTTCTAAATTCGAATTTCAAATTCCACTTCTAAATTCCAGTTCCAAATTGACGTTCCAAATTCCACTCCCAAATTCCAGTTCTGAATTCCAATTCTAAATTTCACTTCCAAATTCCAGGATCGAAATTCCAATTTTTAATTCCACTTCCAAATTCCACTTCCATATTCCACTTCTAAATTCCAATTCCAAAATCCACTTCCAAATTCCAATTCCAAATTCTGCTTCCAAATTCCAGTTCTAAATTCCAATTCTAAATTTCACTTCCAAATTTCAGTATCAAATTCAAATTCTAAATTCCAATTCCAAATTACAGTTCCAAGCTCCAATTACCAAATGCTTTTCTGAAATACACTTCCACAATCCCATTCTCAATTGCCCTTCTGATTTCCTTTTCCAATTTCTGATACTATAATTCTCTTCCACATGTCGCATTTGAATTGCATACTGAAATGATGATTCCACATTCAAATTACAACTTATCAATAAAGTCTGCTTTCTAAGTACCCTTTCAAATTTGTGTTTCAAATTCCAATTCCACATTCAATTTCCAAATTCCAGTTCCAAATTGTAGTTCTAAATTCCACTTCCAAATTCCAGTTCCAAATTCCAGTTCCAAATTCCAATTCTACATTCGACTTCCAAATTCTACTTCCAAATTCAAATACTAAATTCCAATTCCAAATTCCACTTCTAAATTCGAGTTTGAAATTCCACTTCCAAACTCCACTTCCAAATTCCAGTTCCAAATTTCAGTTCTAAATTACAATTTTAAATTTCACTTCCAACTTGCAGTTCCAAATTCCAATTCCAAATTCCACTTCTAAATTCGAGTTTCAAATTTCACTTCCAAAATCCAGTTCCAAATTTAAGTTCCAAATTCCACTTACAAATTCCTGTTCTGCATTTCAATTCTAAATTTCCCATCCAAATTCCAATTCCAAGTTCCACTTCCAAATTCCAGTTCCAAATTCCACTTGCAAATTCCAGTTCTAAATTCCAATTCTAAATTTCATTTCCAAATTCCAGTTCCAAGGGGCAATTACCAAATGCAATTCTAAAATCCACTTCCACAGTCCCGATCCTAATTCCCCTTCCGATTTCCTTTTCCCGTTTCTGATACTATCCTTCTCTTCTGCATGTCGCACTTCAAGTGCATCCTGAAATTTTGATTCCAGATTCACATTGCTTCTTTTTAATAAAATTCTGCTTTCTAAGTACCCTTGTAAATTTGTGTTTCAAATTCTAATTCCAAATTCCACCTGAAAATTCCAGTTTAAATTCCCATTCTTAATTCCACTTCCAAATTCAGGTAACAAATTACAATTCTAAAATCCACTTCCAAATTCCACTTCCATATTCCAGTTCTAAATTCCAATACTAAATTTCACTTCCAAATTCCAGTTCCAACCGCCAATTAACAAATGAAATTCTAAAATCCACTTCCACCGTGCCCATCCTAATTCCCCGTCTGATTCCCTTTTCCAAATTCTGATACTCTAATTCTCTTCCACATGTCGCACTTCAATTGTATCCTGAAATTATGATTCCAGATTTAATTTTCTCATTTTGAATAAACTTCTTCTTTCTAAGTACCCTTGTAAATTTAAGTTTCAAATTCCAATTCCAAATTTCACTTCCAAATTCCAGTTCCAAATTCCAATGGTAAATTCCAATTCCAAACTCCACTTCCAAATTCCACTTCTAAAGTCAAATTCCCAATTCTGCTTCAAAAATCCACTTCCAAATTCCCGTTCCAAATTCGAGTTCCAACCTCCAATTACCAAATGCAATTCTAAAATTCACTTACACTCCCGTTCCCAATTCCCCATCTGCTTTCCTATTCCAGTTTCTGATACTATAATTCTCTTCCACATGTCGCATTTCAATTGCATACTGAAATGATGATTCCACATTCAAATTACAACTTATCAATAAAGTCTGCTTTCTAAGTACCCTTTCAAATTTGTGTTTCAAATTCCAATTCCACATTCAATTTCCAAATTCCAGTTCCAAATTGCAGTTCTAAATTCCACTTCCAAATTCCAGTTCCAAATTCCAGTTCCAAATTCCAATTCTACATTCGACTTCCAAATTCTACTTCCAAATTCAAATACTAAATTCCAATTCCAAATTCCACTTCTAAATTCGAGTTTGAAATTCCACTTCCAAACTCCACTTCCAAATTCCAGTTCCAAATTTCAGTTCTAAATTACAATTTTAAATTTCACTTCCAACTTGCAGTTCCAAATTCCAATTCCAAATTCCACTTCTAAATTCGAGTTTCCAATTTCACTTCCAAAATCCAGTTCCAAATTTAAGTTCCAAATTCCACTTACAAATTCCTGTTCTGCATTTCAATTCTAAATTTCCCATCCAAATTCCAATTCCAAGTTCCACTTCCAAATTCCAGTTCCAAATTCCACTTGCAAATTCCAGTTCTAAATTCCAATTCTAAATTTCATTTCCAAATTCCAGTTCCAACGGGCAATTACCAAATGCAATTCTAAAATCCACTTCCACAGTCACGATCCTAATTCCCCTTCCGATTTCCTTTTCCCGTTTCTGATACTATCCTTCTCTTCTGCATGTCGCACTTCAAGTGCATCCTGAAATTTTGATTCCAGATTCACATTGCTTCTTTTTAATAAAATTCTGCTTTCTAAGTACCCTTGTAAATTTGTGTTTCAAATTCTAATTCCAAATTCCACCTGAAAATTCCAGTTTAAATTCCCATTCTTAATTCCACTTCCAAATTCAGGTAACAAATTACAATTCTAAAATCCACTTCCAAATTCCACTTCCATATTCCAGTTCTAAATTCCAATACTAAATTTCACTTCCAAATTCCAGTTCCAACCGCCAATTAACAAATGAAATTCTAAAATCCACTTCCACCGTGCCCATCCTAATTCCCCGTCTGATTCCCTTTTCCAAATTCTGATACTCTAATTCTCTTCCACATGTCGCACTTCAATTGTATCCTGAAATTATGATTCCAGATTTAATTTTCTCATTTTGAATAAACTTCTTCTTTCTAAGTACCCTTGTAAATTTAAGTTTCAAATTCCAATTCCAAATTTCACTTCCAAATTCCAGTTCCAAATTCCAATGGTAAATTCCAATTCCAAACTCCACTTCCAAATTCCACTTCTAAAGTCAAATTCCCAATTCTGCTTCAAAAATCCACTTCCAAATTCCCGTTCCAAATTCGAGTTCCAACCTCCAATTACCAAATGCAATTCTAAAATTCACTTACACTCCCGTTCCCAATTCCCCATCTGCTTTCCTATTCCAGTTTCTGATACTATAATTCTCTTCCACATGTCGCATTTCAATTGCATACTGAAATGATGATTCCACATTCAAATTACAACTTATCAATAAAGTCTGCTTTCTAAGTACCCTTTCAAATTTGTGTTTCAAATTCCAATTCCACATTCAATTTCCAAATTCCAGTTCCAAATTGCAGTTCTAAATTCCACTTCCAAATTCCAGTTCCAAATTCCAGTTCCAAATTCCAATTCTACATTCGACTTCCAAATTCTACTTCCAAATTCAAATACTAAATTCCAATTCCAAATTCCACTTCTAAATTCGAGTTTGAAATTCCACTTCCAAACTCCACTTCCAAATTCCAGTTCCAAATTTCAGTTCTAAATTACAATTTTAAATTTCACTTCCAACTTGCAGTTCCAAATTCCAATTCCAAATTCCACTTCTAAATTCGAGTTTCAAATTTCACTTCCAAAATCCAGTTCCAAATTTAAGTTCCAAATTCCACTTACAAATTCCTGTTCTGCATTTCAATTCTAAATTTCCCATCCAAATTCCAATTCCAAGTTCCACTTCCAAATTCCAGTTCCAAATTCCACTTGCAAATTCCAGTTCTAAATTCCAATTCTAAATTTCATTTCCAAATTCCAGTTCCAACGGGCAATTACCAAATGCAATTCTAAAATCCACTTCCACAGTCCCGATCCTAATTCCCCTTCCGATTTCCTTTTCCCGTTTCTGATACTATCCTTCTCTTCTGCATGTCGCACTTCAAGTGCATCCTGAAATTTTGATTCCAGATTCACATTGCTTCTTTTTAATAAAATTCTGCTTTCTAAGTACCCTTGTAAATTTGTGTTTCAAATTCTAATTCCAAATTCCACCTGAAAATTCCAGTTTAAATTCCCATTCTTAATTCCACTTCCAAATTCAGGTAACAAATTACAATTCTAAAATCCACTTCCAAATTCCACTTCCATATTCCAGTTCTAAATTCCAATACTAAATTTCACTTCCAAATTCCAGTTCCAACCGCCAATTAACAAATGAAATTCTAAAATCCACTTCCACCGTGCCCATCCTAATTCCCCGTCTGATTCCCTTTTCCAAATTCTGATACTCTAATTCTCTTCCACATGTCGCACTTCAATTGTATCCTGAAATTATGATTCCAGATTTAATTTTCTCATTTTGAATAAACTTCTTCTTTCTAAGTACCCTTGTAAATTTAAGTTTCAAATTCCAATTCCAAATTTCACTTCCAAATTCCAGTTCCAAATTCCAATGGTAAATTCCAATTCCAAACTCCACTTCCAAATTCCACTTCTAAAGTCAAATTCCCAATTCTGCTTCAAAAATCCACTTCCAAATTCCCGTTCCAAATTCGAGTTCCAACCTCCAATTACCAAATGCAATTCTAAAATTCACTTACACTCCCGTTCCCAATTCCCCATCTGCTTTCCTATTCCAGTTTCTGATACTATAATTCTCTTCCACATGTCGCATTTCAATTGCATACTGAAATGATGATTCCACATTCAAATTACAACTTATCAATAAAGTCTGCTTTCTAAGTACCCTTTCAAATTTGTGTTTCAAATTCCAATTCCACATTCAATTTCCAAATTCCAGTTCCAAATTGCAGTTCTAAATTCCACTTCCAAATTCCAGTTCCAAATTCCAGTTCCAAATTCCAATTCTACATTCGACTTCCAAATTCTACTTCCAAATTCAAATACTAAATTCCAATTCCAAATTCCACTTCTAAATTCGAGTTTGAAATTCCACTTCCAAACTCCACTTCCAAATATCAGTTCCAAATTTCAGTTCTAAATTACAATTTTAAATTTCACTTCCAACTTGCAGTTCCAAATTCCAATTCCAAATTCCACTTCTAAATTCGAGTTTCAAATTTCACTTCCAAAATCCAGTTCCAAATTTAAGTTCCAAATTCCACTTACAAATTCCTGTTCTGCATTTCAATTCTAAATTTCCCATCCAAATTCCAATTCCAAGTTCCACTTCCAAATTCCAGTTCCAAATTCCACTTGCAAATTCCAGTTCTAAATTCCAATTCTAAATTTCATTTCCAAATTCCAGTTCCAACGGGCAATTACCAAATGCAATTCTAAAATCCACTTCCACAGTCCCGATCCTAATTCCCCTTCCGATTTCCTTTTCCCGTTTCTGATACTATCCTTCTCTTCTGCATGTCGCACTTCAAGTGCATCCTGAAATTTTGATTCCAGATTCACATTGCTTCTTTTTAATAAAATTCTGCTTTCTAAGTACCCTTGTAAATTTGTGTTTCAAATTCTAATTCCAAATTCCACCTGAAAATTCCAGTTTAAATTCCCATTCTTAATTCCACTTCCAAATTCAGGTAACAAATTACAATTCTAAAATCCACTTCCAAATTCCACTTCCATATTCCAGTTCTAAATTCCAATACTAAATTTCACTTCCAAATTCCAGTTCCAACCGCCAATTAACAAATGAAATTCTAAAATCCACTTCCACCGTGCCCATCCTAATTCCCCGTCTGATTCCCTTTTCCAAATTCTGATACTCTAATTCTCTTCCACATGTCGCACTTCAATTGTATCCTGAAATTATGATTCCAGATTTAATTTTCTCATTTTGAATAAACTTCTTCTTTCTAAGTACCCTTGTAAATTTAAGTTTCAAATTCCAATTCCAAATTTCACTTCCAAATTCCAGTTCCAAATTCCAATGGTAAATTCCAATTCCAAACTCCACTTCCAAATTCCACTTCTAAAGTCAAATTCCCAATTCTGCTTCAAAAATCCACTTCCAAATTCCCGTTCCAAATTCGAGTTCCAACCTCCAATTACCAAATGCAATTCTAAAATTCACTTACACTCCCGTTCCCAATTCCCCATCTGCTTTCCTATTCCAGTTTCTGATACTATAATTCTCTTCCACATGTCGCATTTCAATTGCATACTGAAATGATGATTCCACATTCAAATTACAACTTATCAATAAAGTCTGCTTTCTAAGTACCCTTTCAAATTTGTGTTTCAAATTCCAATTCCACATTCAATTTCCAAATTCCAGTTCCAAATTGCAGTTCTAAATTCCACTTCCAAATTCCAGTTCCAAATTCCAGTTCCAAATTCCAATTCTACATTCGACTTCCAAATTCTACTTCCAAATTCAAATACTAAATTCCAATTCCAAATTCCACTTCTAAATTCGAGTTTGAAATTCCACTTCCAAACTCCACTTCCAAATTCCAGTTCCAAATTTCAGTTCTAAATTACAATTTTAAATTTCACTTCCAACTTGCAGTTCCAAATTCCAATTCCAAATTCCACTTCTAAATTCGAGTTTCCAATTTCACTTCCAAAATCCAGTTCCAAATTTAAGTTCCAAATTCCACTTACAAATTCCTGTTCTGCATTTCAATTCTAAATTTCCCATCCAAATTCCAATTCCAAGTTCCACTTCCAAATTCCAGTTCCAAATTCCACTTGCAAATTCCAGTTCTAAATTCCAATTCTAAATTTCATTTCCAAATTCCAGTTCCAACGGGCAATTACCAAATGCAATTCTAAAATCCACTTCCACAGTCACGATCCTAATTCCCCTTCCGATTTCCTTTTCCCGTTTCTGATACTATCCTTCTCTTCTGCATGTCGCACTTCAAGTGCATCCTGAAATTTTGATTCCAGATTCACATTGCTTCTTTTTAATAAAATTCTGCTTTCTAAGTACCCTTGTAAATTTGTGTTTCAAATTCTAATTCCAAATTCCACCTGAAAATTCCAGTTTAAATTCCCATTCTTAATTCCACTTCCAAATTCAGGTACAAATTACAATTCTAAAATCCACTTCCAAATTCCACTTCCATATTCCAGTTCTAAATTCCAATACTAAATTTCACTTCCAAATTCCAGTTCCAACCGCCAATTAACAAATGAAATTCTAAAATCCACTTCCACCGTGCCCATCCTAATTCCCCGTCTGATTCCCTTTTCCAAATTCTGATACTCTAATTCTCTTCCACATGTCGCACTTCAATTGTATCCTGAAATTATGATTCCAGATTTAATTTTCTCATTTTGAATAAACTTCTTCTTTCTAAGTACCCTTGTAAATTTAAGTTTCAAATTCCAATTCCAAATTTCACTTCCAAATTCCAGTTCCAAATTCCAATGGTAAATTCCAATTCCAAACTCCACTTCCAAATTCCACTTCTAAAGTCAAATTCCCAATTCTGCTTCAAAAATCCACTTCCAAATTCCCCTTCCAAATTCGAGTTCCAACCTCCAATTACCAAATGCAATTCTAAAATTCACTTACACTCCCGTTCCCAATTCCCCATCTGCTTTCCTATTCCAGTTTCTGATACTATAATTCTCTTCCACATGTCGCATTTCAATTGCATACTGAAATGATGATTCCACATTCAAATTACAACTTATCAATAAAGTCTGCTTTCTAAGTACCCTTTCAAATTTGTGTTTCAAATTCCAATTCCACATTCAATTTCCAAATTCCAGTTCCAAATTGCAGTTCTAAATTCCACTTCCAAATTCCAGTTCCAAATTCCAGTTCCAAATTCCAATTCTACATTCGACTTCCAAATTCTACTTCCAAATTCAAATACTAAATTCCAATTCCAAATTCCACTTCTAAATTCGAGTTTGAAATTCCACTTCCAAACTCCACTTCCAAATTCCAGTTCCAAATTTCAGTTCTAAATTACAATTTTAAATTTCACTTCCAACTTGCAGTTCCAAATTCCAATTCCAAATTCCACTTCTAAATTCGAGTTTCAAATTTCACTTCTAAATTCCAGTTCCAAATTGACGTTCCAAATTCCACTCACAAATTCCAGTTCTGAATTCCAATTCTAAATTTCATTTCCAAATTCCAGTTCCAAGGGGCAATTACCAAATGCAATTCTAAAATCCACTTCCACAGTCCCGATCCTAATTCCCCTTCCGATTTCCTTTTCCTGTTTCTGATACTATACTTCTCTTCTGCATGTCGCACTTCAAGTGCATCCTGAAATTATGATTCCAGATTCAAATTACAACTCATCGATAAAAGTCTGCTTTCTAAGTACCCTTTTAAATTTGTGTTTCAAATAACACTTCCAAATTCAATTTCCAAATTCAAATTCTATATTCAACTTCCAAATTCCACTTCCAAATTCCAGTTCTAAATTCCAATTCCAAATTCCAATTCTAAATTCCAATTCCAAATTCCAATTCCAAATTCCGCTTCGAAAATCCTCTTCCAAATTCCAATTCCAAATTCCACTTCTAAATTCGAATTTCAAATTCCACTTCTAAATTCCAGTTCCAAATTGACGTTCCAAATTCCACTCACAAATTCCAGTTCTGAATTCCAATTCTAAATTTCACTTCCAAATTCCAGGATCGAAATTCCAATTTTTAATTCCACTTCCAAATTCCACTTCCATATTCCACTTCTAAATTCCAATTCCAAAATCCACTTCCTAATTCCAATTCCAAATTCTGCTTCCAAATTCCAGTTCTAAATTTCAATTCTAAATTTCACTTCCAAATTTCAGTATCAAATTCAAAATCTAAATTCCAATTCCAAATTACAGTTCCAAGCTCCAATTACCAAATGCTTTTCTGAAATACACTTCCACAATCCCATTCCCAATTGCCCTTCTGATTTCCTTTTCCAATTTCTGATACTATAATTCTCTTCCACATGTCGCACTTCAAGTGCATCCTGAAATTTGAATTCCAGATTCACATTGCCCTTTTTCAAAAAATTCTGCTTTCTAAGTACCCTTGTAAATTTGTGTTTCAAATTCTAATTCCAAATTCCACCTGAAAATTCCAGTTTAAATTCCCATTCTTAATTCCACTTCCAAATTCAGGTAACAAATTACAATTCTAAAATCCACTTCCAAATTCCACTTCCATATTCCAGTTCTAAATTCCAATACTAAATTTCACTTCCAAATTCCAGTTCCAACCGCCAATTAACAAATGAAATTCTAAAATCCACTTCCACCGTGCCCATCCTAATTCCCCGTCTGATTCCCTTTTCCAAATTCTGATACTCTAATTCTCTTCCACATGTCGCACTTCAATTGTATCCTGAAATTATGATTCCAGATTTAATTTTCTCATTTTGAATAAACTTCTTCTTTCCAAGTACCCTTGAAAATTTATGTTTCAAATTCCAATTCCAAATTTCACTTCCAAATTCCAGTTCCAAATTCCAATGGTAAATTCCAATTCCAAACTCCACTTCCAAATTCCACTTCTAAAGTCAAATTCCCAATTCTGCTTCAAAAATCCACTTCCAAATTCCCCTTCCAAATTCGAGTTCCAACCTCCAATTACCAAATGCAATTCTAAAATTCACTTACACTCCCGTTCCCAATTCCCCATCTGCTTTCCTATTCCAGTTTCTCATACTATAATTCTCTTCCACATGTCGCATTTCAATTGCTTACTGAAATGATGATTCCACATTCAAATTACAACTTATTAATAAAGTCTGCTTTCTAAGTACCCTTTAAAATTTGTGTTTCAAATTCCAATTCCACATTCAATTTCCAAATTCCAGTTCCAAATTGCAGTTCTAAATTCCACTTCCAAATTCCAGTTCCAAATTCCAATTCTACATTCGACTTCCAAATTCTACTTCCAAATTCAAATACTAAATTCCAATTCCAAATTCCACTTCTAAATTCGAGTTTGAAATTCCACTTCCAAACTCCACTTCCAAATTCCAGTTCCAAATTTCAGTTCTAAATTACAATTTTAAATTTCACTTCCAACTTGCAGTTCCAAATTCCAATTCCAAATTCCACTTCTAAATTCGAGTTTCCAATTTCACTTCCAAAATCCAGTTCCAAATTTAAGTTCCAAATTCCACTTACAAATTCCTGTTCTGCATTTCAATTCTAAATTTCCCATCCAAATTCCAATTCCAAGTTCCACTTCCAAATTCCAGTTCCAAATTCCACTTGCAAATTCCAGTTCTAAATTCCAATTCTAAATTTCATTTCCAAATTCCAGTTCCAAGGGGCAATTACCAAATGCAATTCTAAAATCCACTTCCACAGTCCCGATCCTAATTCCCCTTCCGATTTCCTTTTCCCGTTTCTGATACTATACTTCTCTTCTGCATGTCGCACTTCAAGTGCATACTGAAATTATGATTCCAGATTCAAATTACAACTCATCGATAAAAGTCTGCTTTCTAAGTACCCTTTTAAATTTGTGTTTCAAATAACACTTCCAAATTCAATTTCCAAATTCCAATTCTATCTTCAACTTCCAAATTCCACTTCCAAATTCCAGTTCTAAATTCCAATTCCAAATTCCAATTCTAAATTCCAATTCCAAATTCCAATTCCAAATTCCGCTTCGAAAATCCTCTTCCAAATTCCAATTCCAAATTCCACTTCTAAATTCGAATTTCAAATTCCACTTCTAAATTCCAGTTCCAAATTGACGTTCCAAATTCCACTCCCAAATTCCAGTTCTGAATTCCAATTCTAAATTTCACTTCCAAATTCCAGGATCGAAATTCCAATTTTTAATTCCACTTCCAAATTCCACTTCCATATTCCACTTCTAAATTCCAATTCCAAAATCCACTTCCAAATTCCAATTCCAAATTCTGCTTCCAAATTCCAGTTCTAAATTCCAATTCTAAATTTCACTTCCAAATTTCAGTATCAAATTCAAATTCTAAATTCCAATTCCAAATTACAGTTCCAAGCTCCAATTACCAAATGCTTTTCTGAAATACACTTCCACAATCGCATTCTCAATTGCCCTTCTGATTTCCTTTTCCAATTTCTGATACTATAATTCTCTTCCACATGTCGCACTTCAAGTGTATCCTGAAATTTGGATTCCAGATTCACATTGCCCTTTTTCAAAAAATTCTGCTTTCTAAGTACCCTTGTAAATTTGTGTTTCAAATTCTAATTCCAAATTCCACCTGAAAATTCCAGTTTAAATTCCCATTCTTAATTCCACTTCCAAATTCAGGTAACAAATTACAATTCTAAAATCCACTTCCAAATTCCACTTCCATATTCCAGTTCTAAATTCCAATACTAAATTTCACTTCCAAATTCCAGTTCCAACCGCCAATTAACAAATGAAATTCTAAAATCCACTTCCACCGTGCCCATCCTAATTCCCCGTCTGATTCCCTTTTCCAAATTCTGATACTCTAATTCTCTTCCACATGTCGCACTTCAATTGTATCCTGAAATTATGATTCCAGATTTAATTTTCTCATTTTGAATAAACTTCTTCTTTCTAAGTACCCTTGTAAATTTAAGTTTCAAATTCCAATTCCAAATTTCACTTCCAAATTCCAGTTCCAAATTCCAATGGTAAATTCCAATTCCAAACTCCACTTCCAAATTCCACTTCTAAAGTCAAATTCCCAATTCTGCTTCAAAAATCCACTTCCAAATTCCCGTTCCAAATTCGAGTTCCAACCTCCAATTACCAAATGCAATTCTAAAATTCACTTACACTCCCGTTCCCAATTCCCCATCTGCTTTCCTATTCCAGTTTCTGATACTATAATTCTCTTCCACATGTCGCATTTCAATTGCATACTGAAATGATGATTCCACATTCAAATTACAACTTATCAATAAAGTCTGCTTTCTAAGTACCCTTTCAAATTTGTGTTTCAAATTCCAATTCCACATTCAATTTCCAAATTCCAGTTCCAAATTGCAGTTCTAAATTCCACTTCCAAATTCCAGTTCCAAATTCCAGTTCCAAATTCCAATTCTACATTCGACTTCCAAATTCTACTTCCAAATTCAAATACTAAATTCCAATTCCAAATTCCACTTCTAAATTCGAGTTTGAAATTCCACTTCCAAACTCCACTTCCAAATTCCAGTTCCAAATTTCAGTTCTAAATTACAATTTTAAATTTCACTTCCAACTTGCAGTTCCAAATTCCAATTCCAAATTCCACTTCTAAATTCGAGTTTCAAATTTCACTTCCAAAATCCAGTTCCAAATTTAAGTTCCAAATTCCACTTACAAATTCCTGTTCTGCATTTCAATTCTAAATTTCCCATCCAAATTCCAATTCCAAGTTCCACTTCCAAATTCCAGTTCCAAATTCCACTTGCAAATTCCAGTTCTAAATTCCAATTCTAAATTTCATTTCCAAATTCCAGTTCCAACGGGCAATTACCAAATGCAATTCTAAAATCCACTTCCACAGTCCCGATCCTAATTCCCCTTCCGATTTCCTTTTCCCGTTTCTGATACTATCCTTCTCTTCTGCATGTCGCACTTCAAGTGCATCCTGAAATTTTGATTCCAGATTCACATTGCTTCTTTTTAATAAAATTCTGCTTTCTAAGTACCCTTGTAAATTTGTGTTTCAAATTCTAATTCCAAATTCCACCTGAAAATTCCAGTTTAAATTCCCATTCTTAATTCCACTTCCAAATTCAGGTAACAAATTACAATTCTAAAATCCACTTCCAAATTCCACTTCCATATTCCAGTTCTAAATTCCAATACTAAATTTCACTTCCAAATTCCAGTTCCAACCGCCAATTAACAAATGAAATTCTAAAATCCACTTCCACCGTGCCCATCCTAATTCCCCGTCTGATTCCCTTTTCCAAATTCTGATACTCTAATTCTCTTCCACATGTCGCACTTCAATTGTATCCTGAAATTATGATTCCAGATTTAATTTTCTCATTTTGAATAAACTTCTTCTTTCTAAGTACCCTTGTAAATTTAAGTTTCAAATTCCAATCCAAATTTCACTTCCAAATTCCAGTTCCAAATTCCAATGGTAAATTCCAATTCCAAACCTCCACTTCCAAATTCCACTTCTAAAGTCAAATTCCCAATTCTGCTTCAAAAATCCACTTCCAAATTCCCGTTCCAAATTCGAGTTCCAACCTCCAATTACCAAATGCAATTCTAAAATTCACTTACACTCCCGTTCCCAATTCCCCTCTGCTTTCCTATTCCAGTTTCTGATACTATAATTCTCTTCCACATGTCGCATTTCAATTGCATACTGAAATGATGATTCCACATTCAAATTACAACTTATCAATAAAGTCTGCTTTCTAAGTACCCTTTCAAATTTGTGTTTCAAATTCCAATTCCACATTCAATTTCCAAATTCCAGTTCCAAATTGCAGTTCTAAATTCCACTTCCAAATTCCAGTTCCAAATTCCAGTTCCAAATTCCAATTCTACATTCGACTTCCAAATTCTACTTCCAAATTCAAATACTAAATTCCAATTCCAAATTCACTTCTAAATTCGAGTTTGAAATTCCACTTCCAAACTCCACTTCCAAATTCCAGTTCCAAATTTCAGTTCTAAATTACAATTTTAAATTTCACTTCCAACTTGCAGTTCCAAATTCCAATTCCAAATTCCACTTCTAAATTCGAGTTTCAAATTTCACTTCCAAAATCCAGTTCCAAATTTAAGTTCCAAATTCCACTTACAAATTCCTGTTCTGCATTTCAATTCTAAATTTCCCATCCAAATTCCAATTCCAAGTTCCACTTCCAAATTCCAGTTCCAAATTCCACTTGCAAATTCCAGTTCTAAATTCCAATTCTAAATTTCATTTCCAAATTCCAGTTCCAACGGGCAATTACCAAATGCAATTCTAAAATCCACTTCCACAGTCCCGATCCTAATTCCCCTTCCGATTTCCTTTTCCCGTTTCTGATACTATCCTTCTCTTCTGCATGTCGCACTTCAAGTGCATCCTGAAATTTTGATTCCAGATTCACATTGCTTCTTTTTAATAAAATTCTGCTTTCTAAGTACCCTTGTAAATTTGTGTTTCAAATTCTAATTCCAAATTCCACCTGAAAATTCAGTTTAAATTCCCATTCTTAATTCCACTTCCAAATTCAGGTAACAAATTACAATTCTAAAATCCACTTCCAAATTCCACTTCCATATTCCAGTTCTAAATTCCAATACTAAATTTCACTTCCAAATTCCAGTTCCAACCGCCAATTAACAAATGAAATTCTAAAATCCACTTCCACCGTGCCCATCCTAATTCCCCGTCTGATTCCCTTTTCCAAATTCTGATACTCTAATTCTCTTCCACATGTCGCACTTCAATTGTATCCTGAAATTATGATTCCAGATTAATTTTCTCATTTTGAATAAACTTCTTCTTTCTAAGTACCCTTGTAAATTTAAGTTTCAAATTCCAATTCCAAATTTCACTTCCAAATTCCAGTTCCAAATTCCAATGGTAAATTCCAATTCCAAACTCCACTTCCAAATTCCACTTCTAAAGTCAAATCCCAATTCTGCTTCAAAAATCCACTTCCAAATTCCCGTTCCAAATTCGAGTTCCAACCTCCAATTACCAAATGCAATTCTAAAATTCACTTACACTCTCCCGTTCCCAATTCCCCATCTGCTTTCCTATTCCAGTTTCTGATACTATAATTCTCTTCCACATGTCGCATTTCAATTGCATACTGAAATGATGATTCCACATTCAAATTACAACTTATCAATAAAGTCTGCTTTCTAAGTACCCTTTCAAATTTGTGTTTCAAATTCCAATTCCACATTCAATTTCCAAATTCCAGTTCCAAATTGCAGTTCTAAATTCCACTTCCAAATTCCAGTTCCAAATTCCAGTTCCAAATTCCAATTCTACATTCGACTTCCAAATTCTACTTCCAAATTCAAATACTAAATTCCAATTCCAAATTCCACTTCTAAATTCGAGTTTGAAATTCCACTTCCAAACTCCACTTCCAATTCCAGTTCCAAATTTCAGTTCTAAATTACAATTTTAAATTTCACTTCCAACTTGCAGTTCCAAATTCCAATTCCAAATTCCACTTCTAAATTCGAGTTTCCAATTTCACTTCCAAAATCCAGTCCAAATTTAAGTTCCAAATTCCACTTACAAATTCCTGTTCTGCATTTCAATTCTAAATTTCCCATCCAAATTCCAATTCCAAGTTCCACTTCCAAATTCCAGTTCCAAATTCCACTTGCAAATTCCAGTTCTAAATTCCAATTCTAAATTCATTTCAAATTCCAGTTCCAACGGGCAATTACCAAATGCAATTCTAAAATCCACTTCCACAGTCCCGATCCTAATTCCCCTTCCGATTTCCTTTTCCGTTTCTGATACTATCCTTCTCTTCTGCATGTCGCACTTCAAGTGCATCCTGAAATTTTGATTCCAGATTCACATTGCTTCTTTTTAATAAAATTCTGCTTTCTAAGTACCCTTGTAAATTTGTGTTTCAAATTCTAATTCCAAATTCCACCTGAAAATTCCAGTTTAAATTCCCATTCTTAATTCCACTTCCAAATTCAGGTACAAATTACAATTCTAAAATCCACTTCCAAATTCCACTTCCATATTCCAGTTCTAAATTCCAATACTAAATTTCACTTCCAAATTCCAGTTCCAACCGCCAATTAACAAATGAAATTCTAAAATCCACTTCCACCGTGCCCATCCTAATTCCCGTCTGATTCCCTTTTCCAAATTCTGATACTCTAATTCTCTTCCACATGTCGCACTTCAATTGTATCCTGAAATTATGATTCCAGATTTAATTTTCTCATTTTGAATAAACTTCTTCTTTCTAAGTACCCTTGTAAATTTAAGTTTCAAATTCCAATTCCAAATTTCACTTCCAAATTCCAGTTCCAAATTCCAATGGTAAATTCCAATTCCAAACTCCACTTCCAAATTCCACTTCTAAAGTCAAATTCCCAATTCTGCTTCAAAAATCCACTTCCAAATTCCCGTTCCAAATTCGAGTTCCAACCTCCAATTACCAAATGCAATTCTAAAATTCACTTACACTCCCGTTCCCAATTCCC